>NC_056745.1:686409205-686559205 GCF_019279795.1 Protopterus annectens | reverse complement strand
CCTGTCAAACAATTTAAAAACTATTTAAAAACTACTTAAAACGGTTTTTAAAACAGTCAAATGTGAGCTACTCTTGCCCACAGCTCACTCAACTGAAATCTTGTCATTCAGTGCTGGTGCACTTACAGCTTATAACTTAAGCTGCCATTTCATTTCCCGTAACAGTCCGTTTCTCCAATCACCTGAATACACCCGCAGTTTCATTTGCTCAAAGATCAAAAAACTAAATTTTTTAAAATACATGCAAGTGCTTGCATGTCTAGCCAAGGCACTTTTACTAGTCATGCTGGTACATCGTTTAATGCGTTCTGAGTTTTACCCACATAAAAAGCCCTGCATGAATCACAGGTAGCCAAGTAAACCATGCGTTCGGACCAGCAATTAACTTTCCCCTTCTACATATACAATCAAGTCTTGCCTTCCAAGAGTCTCAACAACAACACTGTTTACATCAACCACATTTCCTAGTGGTCGGAAAACTGAAGTCTGGTTTAATAGGCATTTCCAACAGTTGTTTGACGACCTTGTTCCCGAATGTAATGCTATGAAACTGAGACGGCAATCACTGGTTGGCTCAACAAAAAGGAGCACAAGCTTCTCAATGACAAAATTCAATTCCCACAACAGTGCCACCCAGGTCTGATTTGCAACACCATCCCCAGAAAAGTAGATTAGAGCTACTGGGAATGACAAAGAATTCACAGGCAGACATGCCAAGGCAGCAGACAGATGGACCTTTACAGATGCATATGACAGGCCATCTTTGAACACAGTACTTTTAAGACTAGTTAGAGGCTTTGAGACGTCCTTCAGAGGCTACATACTAAAAACACAGAACTGCTTCCATCTGATAATACAGAACTAAGGCATGCAAAACTTGGGGGGGGGGCGCGAGTGTATTCTACTCAGCTGAGTTAAGAGTGTGCAATGCATTGGAAGAGTCTATGGCTCCCTCAAGAGGAAAAGAAAGCAGAAGTACTAATGTCTGGGCCAGAAGGTTGCCATCTAGCTTTCACTAGGAAATTTGGGCATCAGTGATACTGGAAGGGAAAGGCATACAGAAGTCCCTTCTAACTGATAACACTTTATATCCACACCTGCCTGCATTGGAAAATACTGTGGAGCCTCCCACTGAAGACTTCCAGGTCCAAGGCCTATTTAAAGGGACTAGATGCATTTCTATTCAAATTTATTTGCAGTGGCACCCTGCTCATGGGAAATGTAATGAGCCCCAAGGTAGATATTGTATACCAGGGGGCCATCTCCCACACTAAGATCACTGGTCTGAAAAATTAACTGGGGGCCCCCTTATTTAATGTGCCATATTACAACCGTGTTGTCATCACAAGTGGAACGGTTTCTGGTTTCCAAGCAGATTACTGCCATAATCTGCTTGAAACAGATGTGTTGGCTTTGAGTACTGTGTTCCAAGTTTACCTGGACCTTGGGAGTTGCCAGTTTAAGCTGTCCAGGTCAAGTCTATGGCATCGGACTAGCTCGACATGAGTAAAACCATTCCTACATTCTTTGAAACTTGACTTATTCACCAGATAACTCCCTGTGTGCCAAACAGACTAGGGAAACATCACACCCAGCAGGCTAGATGATGTTCCTCAGGAATAGGCAAATTTTTTCAACATGGCGCTTCACCTGGGGGATAATCAGGCTCAAATCTCGCATGTACCTGGGAGTTATGATGTTATGAGCCATTAAGTCCCGCTTCCTTTTCACAAAAGGGGTCTCAGAGACATCATGTTGAATTGCTGGGGGGCTTCTGGATATGTCCCTCAGGGTCCCCAAAAAGGCCCTAGTACTTTGAGGAAGGGGCAAGTTCAAACACAAAATGGTCAGACAATGGTCTGCCTAAAGCTGGTAAGACTGTCCCTTTTAGGAGACAGTAATCCAGCTAGAGACGATTTGTACTCTTTGATGATGTCTACAGACAAAAGACTAGCTCAACATTTTGCAAACACACTGGAAAAAGTTGAGTCTCAAAAGAGAATAGTTGAAAACTGAAAATGGAACCAGCCTGCTATAACCTGAGAAACTCAACGTACTTGAAACAAGGGTATGTCGAGATAGTCAAGCTTCATATCCAAGGGGGGTAGACCAGCAAGAAACATTAAAAGCTGAAGAGTCTGACTTTGCACTAAACAAATGTAGTAAGGGTCAGACTGGGTTCCTAGGACCTGGAAAACTCAAATAAAAGCCTATGGTTTGCACTGCTTGATGAACATTCTGTGTTTGTGCAGGTCAAAAGTAGTTGCAACACTGATCACACCAAGGCCATTTGATAGTTAGAACCTGTACTACCCAGGAAATGAGATGACGTTTAAAACTTTATTCTGTATCCTCCATCTACTAGCCCCTTCACCCTGAAATACAAAACTGGGTCAAGACCATACTCCAGGAAAACCCTCACGTCGTCCACCCATAATGAATACAGACAGAGGTGTCTATCTCCTTCTCAGACTGTCCTTTTCAAAGCCATTTTCAGTAAAAGGAACAGTTTGGTGGGAAAGTTGTGCTGTACTTCAGAGCATGTGGGTGAAGTAATTGTTCCACAGTTTACACAGTCTTCCCCCTTTCCTGCAAGCCTTAAATTTGTCTTAGACATGTAGGCCAATCAGGGAGCATTTTTCATTATAGACATTTAGAATATATCCCTTAACATCCTCAGGTGGGGCTGAAACTTGAGCAAAGCACACTTTCTTATAACAGTTCCTACAGCTGTAGCCCTGGCGAGGCAGCTCAAAAGGGTGAGCTTAGAAACCACCTGAACAAACTTAGGCCTTGCAAATGAAATAAAACAGTGTATCATCTTAATCTGTGCAGAAAGACTTCACCCTATTTCATGCAGTATCTAAACTGTGTGTGGGGCTATCCATACAATATAGAAAATCTCTTCTGTTAAGGATACTCTGGAAATACAACAGCCAGGACAGTTTGAATTAGAATCTTCAATTTTTCAATAAAAGTCAGACTTGTATAAGTCACAATTTTCTTCCATTTAATACCAACTTCTAAAAATACTTGAGGCTTCCCCCAAATCAAACATCTTTTTAGTTTGGGTCTATATTATCTTATCGAAGAGCCGTTCCATCGAACGCCTTTTCATCGACCCATAAAAAGCGATGTGCCATTTCAGCGATTTCTTTCCCTGGGAAAGAAATTACTAGCCCGATCAAGTAGTACACAACACTTGAAATATTACAAGGTGTGTGGCTTTGCCCCCCTAACTAAATATACCAACTCAGAGATCGCACTACAGTGGGGAAAAAGGGCAAACTCAAGAATGGCCAAGCAATTGTGGCCGTTCACTGAAATGGCATTTCACTTAAAGGGTTGATGCAAAGGCATTTGATGGAACAGCTTTTCGATAAGATAATACAGACCATTTTAGCTTACCACTGAAACGGTGGGTCTTCCAGGACAAGTGCTCTAACTCCACAGAATGAGAAGGTTCAAAAGGAAGAGTGCTGCCCCCCGGGAAAAATAAAAGTTCCATGGTAGACCAGTATCAAAAATGGAAGGCTTGATATGAAAACTGTCTTATAAGGGTCTTGTACACCTTGAATGAAGTAAAATCCAACCACAACAGATGATGTGACCTGCAAGTCCTGGATAATTTCACTGGAAAGGTCAGAGACTTGCAACTCTGAGGCCACTTGACAGGGAAGTGCTCAAGAGAAATCATGGGGCACCACTACGCCTGAGACGCATCTATGCCGTACCAGGCTGAGAAGAATAATGGACTGCCCTACCTTGTGCCAGGAACGTAACCTGCACTAGGGCAAAAGACTCAAAAGGACTACATCTCGATAGCAACTAAACAATTAGGATTTGAACCGCAACATGCAATGTTGTGAAATTCACAATGATCCCCAAGCACCACCACCACTTCAGCAGACAGCCCTGGTCTCTTACGGTGGGATTCTGAACAAACTGAAAATTACAGTGCAACTAGGGCACCTTCTAAGAGAGGTCTTTACCCATGTTCCTAGAAGACAACCAGTTAATGTATGGCAACACAATACTTGCTCCCTGCAGTCATTGGTGAGCTGCTACAAAGGACACCCCAGGAGAAAGGTTAGATCAGCAGTCTTCCTGACAGTAACTAGCTCTGCCACGGAAGTACTGATTTGGACACCTTAGCAAACCTGGATTTGGTAGTTGGCATAGTGAAGGTCCAAGGAATGCATCCAGTCTCCTCCTGAGGAAGAGGAAGGAGTAAGACTGCATCATGACTAAGCAAAATGTTAACTAGGAAAATGAATTTAGACCACAGAGATCAACTACAGGCTGGAATTATATTTTGGCACAAACATTCTAGATCTTAAGCTCATTGCAGATTTTTTCTTTTTAAATTGAATGGCAGGAAGGAGTACCCACTGGATAGGCTCACTCACCAGCTTTCAAACAGAAAGCTGAGGGAAAGAAAAACTCCCAGATGACTCCCTAAATGCATAATTCAGTAAGCTTTCAGGACTACTGCTACTGACCCTTCAGCTGAACTAACTTCTGCTGAAGAATATGGAGGATCCTTACCTTTAAAACAGCAATCCTACTGGAAGATGGGCTGAGAGAAATTATTTTTTCCAAAAGTCTTCTACTGCTGGGACAGCTATGGTGCCTTGCAAAGTCGCATCTGATGCTGGCTTCTCTATGTTCTAATGAAAGAGTACTGTGAAGGTAAAACTTAACCTCACCAATGGCAGCAAGGGTTTTGCCCCATTTGTCTTCATTGACAATATGCTGTTCTTTTCAAAACAGAATGACACCAGAAAAAAAAAATTAATTAAGTTCACTATAAAAGCATCCTCACTGAAGGCAGTTAAGCAGAGCCAGGAGTGTGTTATCCTAGGACAATGTCAGATGCTACAGCTTTACCTTTGATGACACTAAAGTATGCAGAAAATGAAGCTGGTCATCGTTGAAGTGGATAAGGCCATGCCTCCAATGCCAGGTGCATTTCATCAGGCAAGGCTCTCACTGTATACACATCACATAACTGAAGTAAACCAGCACCTGCAAAGACAACATGGCAGAGATAAATGCACACTTAGCGAGTTGCAGGAGATGGGCAAATTTTCTATCACAGGCTACGTAGATGACAGAGTGCTGGACTCAACGAGCTGCGACCTTTTAAGGGCTGGTGTAGAAACCAAATGTCTTTGGGGGTAAAAAAAATATGCAGCATTTACTGGAGACCACTCCTGAAGCATAGGCTCTATATAGGTAGTGGCAGAGTTCTTAAAAGAGAGCTTATTGCAACTTTCTAAATGATAGTCCATCAGAAATCACTGCCAACAAAGGGGTGGGGGGGGCAGTGCCTAATGGAGATGGTAGAATGGAATTAGGAGTTAGAGGGTGTGAAGTATCTCGCTCTGAATTTCACCACAAATCAAGGAAGAAATCTTAAAAACAAGAGAGAGTACAATGGAGATTTGTCCCCAGGTTTCTTAAGCAATTTCTTAGGGGAAGTAACGATCCCAAATTAACCAGGTAAGTCAAAGTTAGTTTAATGTCTTCTGAATAATTCCCTCAAAATAAGGTTTGACTTAACTAGAAGCTTTCATTTACCTAAATAAAGGATGAAAGCTGACTGGCACATCCCCCGCCTCTCCAAGGCAATAGGAACAGAAAATCCTGAAGGGCAAAGGACAGTACTGCCCACCAACTTCCATCATGAAAAACCTTTTGAATGACTCCATAACAGTGTCATCTAAAATAATCCAGCCAAATAAAGGCATGGTGTTCTGGACCTAAAGAATGAAATTAAATTTGCTGTACCCATCACAATTTGCTTGCCACAGGTACATTTCAAGGAAACAGAATGTCAGTTGAAAGGAATAAGGATGGGCATAGGTCCATAGTAGTATATAAAAGGGAGTGGCTGCATGAAAAATTAAAACAAACACACATTACAAAGACCTGCACAGAAATAAAAGTGGGAAAAACCTTAATAATCATAGTAATGATCAGCACAGAGGGCTTAACATTTGCAACAATAAATTATCACCACTAGCCTTAATCTAACCTACTTTCTTCCAGCCAGCACTAGAGTCTATAATCAAACTGAAGTCATCAGTGCCACAGACAAATGTTTGCCTCATAACCGAAAGGCAAGGATGAAAACATAAGCTTTCAAATAACCAATAACTACATGAAAAGTTTAGAATAAGGAACCTGCAGGCAGTCCAACTTAGTACCAAGCTCACCATCATAATATACACTTGCTTCAAAACATGTGAATGACAGAATTTGGTAAAATACATGGATTTGTCGTCTCACAGTAAGACGTTGTCCTGTTCGATTCTCAGCTAAAGAGCCTTCTGTGTGGAGACATGCGTGAATGGGCGTACCTTCGTTGAAGGTTGTGCGTCAGGGCCGGCAACTCTGCACGTAAAAATCTACTGCCAATCATTAGCGGACCGGAGTTCAACAACATGGATAAAACAAACTTACTGCCTGCTTGGGATGTTTGCTTACAAAATCCAACCTGTTCTCCTATGAAATGCAACTTCAAGTGTTTCTGCCACCTAATAAGGTCAAACAAAACCTTAAAGGAAATTATGTTAAAACAAAACAAAAATATTCTTCCACACTGAAGATGACATTACTGGAACTTGTGGTTGTATTTTTGTTTTCCATGCCAAATTTAATTTGTACTTTCAGATGCTAAAAACAGCATAAAGTACCAACTATAAAAAAGTGCATGCGCAAACAAGCAGGCCTTTAAGATATGCCATCTCCCTGATCGCAAGGCATTCCATTTTTAGAAACAAACTGCATTAACAAACAAATATACCCCTGTGACCAATCTAATACCTTATGCCACACAATTGCAAAGCCTTCTCAGTAGGCATCACTCCAGAGACTTCATCACATGAAAATATGCACCTGTGCAGCCAAGGCTTCACAGCATCATTTCTCTTCTGGATAAGCAGCTTCTTTACAGTTTCTACATAATACACAGAAGTATCTGCAACATGCATTCACCAAAATGTAACAATTACTACAGAGTTAATAACCTTAATTGCTTAACATGTGTAATCAGAGCTTTCTCTGTTGAGATTTTCAGACTGCAAAAACAACTGCACCTCCTAAACAGAGGATTTAAAATAAAATAATAAAATAACACCGTCCCCTTTATTAACAGTCAGAGATGCTCTAAAAGCAATTTGGTGCAACAGAAATTAAAACAAAGTACAGCAGTAACTACTGCAGATACCCCCTGGAGACAAAGCAACAAGGTAAAGAAACGTATATCGGCACATCTTTAAAGCAGAACTGCTTGAATGAAGTATGGTTGTACAAGTACCTTACCGTAATCATTGTGTGGGGTCATTATTGCAAACCTCACTATACTGATCCCTGCCACTAGCAGAGTCTGAGGACCACCCTGACATTCAGAATTAAGCACCCTTCAGTATGGTCAGACTGATATCACCTAACATTATGCACCTTCCTGTATGGGTATGAAGGTGGCATCAGACAGCACCATTTTCCAACACGCTCTCACTCTCAACCAAAGCAAAGCCAGGCCCATATCTTGGGCTACTAGAAAAGAATGACCCAGGCATGCAGTCTAATATGGTATGGGCTTTCATGACATTCAAAATGAGCCTGAATAAGAGGAGGAAGAGGCAAGGGCACAAGTCTGAAGGTGAAGGGGTATATAAAAAAACTCCTTAGTCTCTAAAGGTTGCAGTGCAGCAGGGGGGGGGGGCTGAGAGGGAGACAGCCATGCTCCTTGTGTAGATCACTGTTGTAGTCATCACTATAGGATGATTACCAAACCTGGTATTTTGAGGTAAAGCTGTTGGCTCACTGCTCGGAGAGCTGAAGAATACTTTTCAGGAGAGCAGAAAAGAAAAATCAGGCCTCATCCTGGACATCACATCCACTCTGTAGTATTCCAAGATGGTGTGGACAGACAAGTAGGTGTCTGCCTCAGACATCTTAGCAATAACATCTTTGAACAAGCCAGTGGAAGCCTTAGCATTCCTCGTTGAAGGGAGTCCAATTCTTTCCTGCAGGACCCTACTAACAAATTTCTCAAAAACTGATGGAATGTACCATCCACTTTAAAAACAGCTGGCTTGTTGCGGGTAACCCTTGTTTGTTTTCAGCAAGGGAGACAGCTGGATCAATTTTCTAAATAAGTGGCGATAATACCATGGTACTAGGGAGTGTAAACTCCATTGCACTCTCCCAGCCCACCCCCAGTTTGGAGAATAAGGGAGAAAAATGCAAAACACAGACTGCTTGGTTCAGGTCTAATTTGGTTAACTTACTGTGTAGAGTCACCAAACTGCATAAAACTGCAAAATTACTCCTTGCCCATAAGGACTGAATTCAGAAAACTCCTAACAAAGGTAACAGCAACAAGAGAAGTAGTTTAGAACATCAGAAATTTTAGAGTTGGTACTGTAGACAGTTCAAAGGGCAGTTCTAACAGAATTTGGCTCCCAAGCTAGGGTTACTTTTCCTGGGAGGCTTCAACTGGAGAATGCCTTTAAGGAATTGCTGGACTAGGGTCTGGACACCTGCTGGGTTCTACAGGCTGGAAGAGACTGCAGAGATGCATCAAAAAGGCAAAAACTAAAATCAGAAGAAAACGGATCAGATACTAAAGAATAAAATGGCATGTCCACCAAGTTTGTCCGTTGATTGTTCCTTTACAAACAAAGAGAATCTTCTATAGTCTCCTAAATAAAAGGTGCATAAGCGGGTAACAGCAATTGTATAAGCAGATATTCTAAATGCTGACAATCTGGGGCGTACTGCGGACCCCAGGCACAGCATTAGATGGTGGTGAAAAAAAAAAAAAAAAAGGGGGACTACGGTACAGGTTACTAAATTGTTTTCTTAAGCAGGTTAGCTTATGAAATACCCAGAGGAGAAAAGGTATAGGAGGAAGAACAAAACAAAAAAGTACGTTTGCTTGGTGCATCAGAACTGAATTTTCTCAGCCGTCTATTTCTTTAAGACGCTGAGAAGTCAGCCCTGGTAAACTCTACTAGTTAATGGAGGTCCAAGTATGCATCCCTACCATAAATCCACCCCCACCCCCAATTTAATAACTGTTGCATTACCTTTCATAACATTCAGTGTTCTGAGCATGAAAAGCCATGGCATGTATTCGCAGCTTCCACTCGGGGAAATCCAAGTAACCTGTACTTATGTCCAAATGTGGGCACTCCACATACATTTAAAAATGAATCTGTGGTCAAGGTCTAAAGAATAAAATGGCATGTCTGCCAACTTAGGGTAGACCAACTATAGGGCACACCAGAATTCTGCACATGTAGTACCCACCATTCCAGCCGTCTCATCAGACAGGGTAGGACTAAACAGAGACACCCAAGGGCCAATACATTTGGTCCCAAGTACCTGTTAGACAACACTGGGATTTCCTTAGTGCAGTCTAACTGGCAGTATCTGTATGGTACACAAGGGGCCTATAGGTAGCAAAATGGCCTGTAGTGCAAATAAATTTGACTTTTGGAAATTAAGAACCCACTTAGCCTTGAAAAAATCTAGAATGGAACTTCAGGATCCATCTATCATTGGTACAAGGTACAACCCCGAGTGACACCATTTGATCTCCTGACTGGAAGGCACAAGACACTATAGCTTCTCATACTACTTCAAACTTGGAAGAACACATACTTCATACAATAAAAAATGTTAAAACTTCTCACACTCTATAGACACAAACTTTAGATGAAGAAGTCCACAAAAACCACTTGCTAAAACCCACCTGCTCCCAATCCTCTTATACTCCCCCCTCCCCGACTTTCAACAACCTCCAACAGTCTCAACTCCAATCATGCCACCTTAAAAATGCAACTAGTTTACCATACTGATCACTTCACTGTCACATCCTTGGCTAGAATTCCAATACTAACACAACTCCACACAACCACATGTAGCTCGAAATATCTTATGGGTCCACTACAGAATCCTGAAAGCTCATAATCCCGAAGCCCAAAATCCTGAGACCAAAATCCCGAAAATTCAAAATCCCGAAAGCCCAAAATCCTGAAACTCAAAATCTTGAAAACACAAAATGGACATACTGACATCATTGTGGCTTTGCTATTGTTAGCCCTGTGGTGTTAGGTCATGCGTTGGGTTCAGGTAAGTGCGCGGTTGGCTTTATGTTAGGGGCGGTGTAAGTGAGTTAGGGCGCAGGTTAGGCATGTATGCAATAGTGACAAATATTGGGGTTGGGGGCGGTTTAAGTGAGTTAGGGCACGGGTCAGGTGAGTGTGCGATAGTGATGGACCTTAGGGTTAGGGTCAGGGTCAGTTGGTAGATATTAGTGTCTTTATAGTGACATATTAGCATTATTTGTGTTTTCAGGATTTTGGGCTTCGGGATTATGAGCTTTCGGGATTCTGTAGTGGATATATATATATATATATATATATATATATATATATATATATATATATATATATATATATATATATATATATATATATGTATATATATATATATATATATATATATATATATATATATATATATATATATATATATATAAATATAATGTGTTTATATATATATATATATATATATATATATGTGTATATATATATATATATATATATATATATATATATACATATATATATATATATATATATATATATATATATATATATATATATATATATATACACATATACACATACACACACATTATATACATGTGTAAATATATACATATATATATGCATGTATATACATTTACACACATATATATATATATAAATTGTGTGTGTGTATATATATATATATATATATATATATATATATATATATATATATATATATATATATATATATATATACACACATACATACATACACACATATATATATATACACATACACACATACATACATATATATACACATACATACACATATATACACATACATACACACACAAATATATATGCAACCTTTAACATCCAATACTTATATGCCTTAATATCCCATTCATTTTCTTTCCCCATTTACTGTTACAGTTCTTCCTCCCTCCTCCTCAAATCTTTACAATTCAAAACTGTTCCCATCTACACTATAGATTCAAAAATTGTTTTGAACATACCTTGTTAAATCATACAATTTAACACCTTAGGCCTAGTGTATGTATTATATGAATACAACTCCAACTGTTGACATATGTATACAACCGTGTCAATTTTATCAATTTACTTTTGCTAAAATTGTTTTATTACCTTAACTATGTACATCTTAGTAGTGGGGGGTTTTCTCCCTGGGCCTCCACTGAAAATGGCTTCCTGACCCAGTAGAATTTCCTCATCAACAAATGTCAATCAAATAATTTCTGCTAACAGAAGGATACCCTTGGTATTTTGTAACAAAAGTCCTATTCTCTCTGATTTGGCTATTAAGTCTGCACACCCTGCAATAGATTTGGAATATCCACTTATCTGAAGTTTAGCTTAGCCAGTTCAGAATATAAACAATAGCCATCTATCTCTCCTGTGAAAATGGCAGGAAAAAAAGTAAGGGGGTAGTAGAGAAGGCAAGCACGCTACACCGGCTTCCTGCCAGGGACTAAGCCTGGTGGGCTCTGAGCCCTAGCTCTGTCCTCCCACCTGCTATTTTCTGTGGTGTAGCCTTCCCAACATTTGGCTCATGACTTTTGCCTGCCTCTGGAAGCAAGACGTCTGGTCAGTGTAGTAGTTTCTATTGTTCTTTAGAATAGGAGAATAAAACATGAATTTAGCAATTCCAGTCAGTGTCTTTCAGCCTTTTGATCACATTACAAAATAGGGTCTGAATAGCAAATCCTTATACAGTTTGATACTATACAGTTGTAAATTCACATCCTCATGCATGGACAAAGTCCTCAACAAAGAACACCTCTGGATAATGCACCCTGAAGCAACATTACTAGATGCTGCATGAACAGCATCCTGACATTTTACAGCATGCTTTGCTAGGTGTACGCTAGTCTGGGCTTGCCTGATCAGAGTTTCCCTCAGGGTTTCATCGTACATTTTCCCACAACCCCTCCTGGAGTTCCTTGATGTTTCAGAAAATGAGCCTACAAATTACAGCCTGGGATGCTGTAATGTTGCTTCCCCAAAATTACTTTTAGCAGTTTCCAGAACACTATCTGGAACTGCAATGGGGTTCCCATACGTAAGATTTTGAGAATCCTATACCTTGTTGGGCTGCGGGGTTTGGCTCCAGAACACCATGCAGAGGTATCCCAAGACAGTCAGTGACGTTTGCAGGTACGGCCTCTTAAGGCATTCATGCCCAGTACCTTCATGTATGGCAGTCTTTAGAGCAGAAATCTGGCAAGCAAATACAGGCTAATTAAACAAGAAGGGAAAAAAATGGTCTCCAGTGGGGCCATCTGCTTGATTTCCTGCCATCACCAGCCTTGACCAACACCAGACTTTGAAGCACTCTTGTTACAATAAGAATACAACAAAGGAAGGGAGATAACCATGCACAACCACCACCACTACCTACGTACTAGGTAAAAAACATCTAAAAGGCAAGGTAATAGCCCTGCGGTGGTGACAATGCTCAGTTCTAAAGTCAGGCCAGCCATCAGACTTGGACAGCTGCAGGGATACCTATAACAATGATAAATACAACACATCCCCAAGTTTTGGAGATAAATCCCAACACATCAGGCTAGCAACCACCACCAAGAAAGCTGCAGTGTCTATGTTTAGTCAATTCTGTTGCAATGAACCACATCTGACAAATACTTTTTGCATCTTGAGAAAGGGGGGGAATGACTCATAAAACTGATGCACAGGTTGGAGCCATTGAATGAAGCATTAAGAAATGTCACCTTAGAATTCTCTGCAAAGCTTGTAAAGTGAAAAAAAGGTACAACAGACTATGGTTAAGCTGGTAATGGCCACCCTCCCTACACCAGCAGCTGCAATATGCTAAAGACGCTCCACAAATATCCATAGCTTCTCATGACATCAGGCCAGCTCCTTGTTTCATCGTTTTATATCAAAGCTATTCACTCAGTCTCTCAAACTGAATTACACCACTCAACAAAATCAATCTTGGACTCTAATTTTCAGCTATACGTTAACCCCCAGCTATACGTTAACACCCCCCCCCCCCAAGGTTTAACACAATTTCTGGGTACTTTGCAGTATCCAGAAAGCAAGTAAAAAGGATAGGCACTATGGATGTTACTATCCTCCATGTAGCTAGCAGCCCAGAGAGTGTGCCAAATGAGAGCTTGTTAACACTAAGATATACACCCCATATCCTAACTCTTGGCATCTTTACTGGATGGAGACTTATGACAGGAACCCACTCAATATTCACCCAACCATCCAACTTGGCTAATCTGACTTCCATCACTACCATTACTGTGAAGGGTCACTGGGTTGGAAGGAACCATTTTTAAAATCTGTGTTGGAGAAGTACATCTGGGTTAGAATTAAAAGTGACCACCCTAGCGTGAAATTTCATTGCAACACAATTTTTTTTCCAGACTTGGGAACTACTCTGCTATCATCAGGACTTTCAGTTGTGGTAGCCCACTTTGAGTTCAGTTGCATCTCACTTGTTCTGAAGCCTGCCTTCAGGTCTAACAGTTTACACAGTGCTAAAGGCAAGACAAGGCCAACACTAGTGTGTGCGTGTATGTGGGGGGGGATTAAAAAAAAAAAAAAAAAAACAGTGTAAAAAAAATAAACTAGCTCACTGCCCATCTTGTTAGAAATGCTTTTCTCAGACTTCACTGTCAGTCTCAATGGCCTATTTGGAGGCATTTTTACAATACAATGCAACAATAGTTGTGGGAGTACCTTAAGCTTACAAAGGGACTCTACAGTGTTCTGTACAGGAAGATTCCTCTACCAACCTTAGAATACTCAAGATCTGGCACTCAAAGGAGAACCACACCCACAGACTCAAAAACATGTTTTATTTCATCATGGTTTGGCGATTCCTACATTTTAACACCACTCTTGGACTATTTACAGGTTTTTAAATATTTTTATATGTAATTTCTGAGTCTGACCACATGGGGTCTGGCATCTTGAAGTAATTCTGATTGTTTAGTCTGCTCTAGATATCCCATAATTCAGTATTTGTCTGTAAAAATTACATCATGCATGCCTCCTTCTTCCTAAAGCTCCTGTTACTGCACTGATTTTACACACATAACTGAAAGACAGCAGTGTAAGTAATACTTCATGCCGTTCAATGACTATTTAAAACACAAACCGTGCAAATGCCATAGAACAGAAGTGCTTTTTACTGCCGATTCTTTTTAAAATGGCTAAACTGCAGTCTTTTGTGAAGCCTCAATTTGTACTACTTTGACTCATCTATCCCCTTCACACCAAACTTCCCTAGCTGTCAAAGTGCCAAGGGTAATTTGAGCTGTTGCCTACTGTGATTGACAGCTCACAGAAAGACTTGTACAGTTTCCTTGTTCTAGCCTTTGCTTTTTGTATGGATAGGGGAAGGACCAGGAAGCCGACACATCACAGCATGGGTATGTTTTTAGGACGGTAGTGGTGATGTCAGTTTGGGAGGGAAATGGCCAAAAAACTACCTGTATCCAGTGGCACTGATGACAGTGAATTGGAGACTTTTCCAGGGCAGGACAAAAGTTTTTTTGAAAGTGAAACCAACACGATACAATAAGGTACTGTTCTAGTGGTGAAAAACAGTCTATTTAAAATATTTTAAATGCTGTATTGTTTATTCATAGCAGGGACAGTAAATGGGGAGAAAAATACAGAGAAGTTGAGCATTTAATAACAGAATCCCATTGTCCTTTAAGATATAGTCATATACCCATTTTTACAATAAATGGGCTACCAATTGACTTTACACATTATGGAGCTTTAGCCTAGTGCACAGGTAAAAGATGATCCTTTGAGGAAAAGATTGCTTTGGGCACCAATTCCATGCATTATAACTATCCACTGTCTGAAGACAAGCTAGTAAGAAATTATTTTGAGAGGGGTCCATGGATTTTATACCTTTCAAGCTATTTAAATCTCAAGGGAGACCATTATGTCTAACAGCAATTTTGGCTGCAATGTTACTGACCCTGTCTGTATTACTCTCTGCAATGTTCTCCATCCTCAAAATGCCATTTCTTGAGGTAGACAATTTGGAAAACTACCACCATGTAACAAATGTAATTTATTTCTCAATTTGTTTCATAAAGAAAGATAAGACTATACGTGTAATTAACCTCTAATCTTAGTCCTAGACAGAACAGGATTTTGGTGGGTGTTGGGTTGAGATCTAAATCTAATGTACTGCTGGAGTGTTTTACACAGATGCACTGGTGAAAAGATAGTTAAAAATCAATAAAGCTATTTATTTTTGTTTGGCTACTAAGATAGGGTGCTGACCACAGCAAACCAATTTCAAGAAAAGCCTCACGTGAATACAAATCACAATCATACAAACAGCTTTAATCTAGTTCCTCAGAGATACAGAAATGGAGATGGGACAAAGTTTCACACATTAAATAGACTACAATCACATACAGCAGTTGACATAAGTTACATAACTTAACATCCAGATGGTTTTCAGCTTGAAGACAGGATATGGGGGGGGGGGGGGTGCAGAGCAGTTTAAAAGTAAGGAGACAAGTTTTTAGGTGATGGGGCTCACCGCAGCACCTACACTGCAATTCAAAGTATTTCTCCACAAACAAGCCTGTAATCTAAGTTCGCAGTAAGGAGACAGGTATTTAAAGCACAGAAGAATAGACTCCCAGAGTTTCAGTACTGTAAGTTAAAAGTATATATTGCTGGTGTAATGCAGTTCAGTTTTTAGGATTCCACAGGCTGTGTACCGACTGAGAATGCCTTCTTACATTGTAGAAAGATTTTTTGCAGCAAGTTTTGCTGCAAGAGAAGCGAATGGTTTAAGATGGTTCAAACAGTATGAATAATGGTCCACATAAGAGGCAAAAAGATTTGCCTTTGTCCACATTAAATATATCCCCCAAGGGTCCAGAGAGCTCCAACCTGTCCAAAAGCCATGCCGCTTAAAAGGAGAGAAGGTGGTATTGCTTTGAGTTTCATGCAGAGTTTTAGGATTCTGCCAAGGGTAGGCAGAATGGAAAAGGGGCAAAACTGAGCCATTTTCAGGTTTTGGCAGAGTTTTGATCAATGCTATTTTTCAGATGCAAGGCACATTACGTTTAGTTAACCACAGACTGTAGATGTAGATAATCTTTGCAGTAATGAATCAATAGGGAATTAAGGTTACTTTACTCCAGAGCAGCAGCATATGTGGGAATTTGGTCCTGTAGAATTACAATGTCTTTAGACATTACTTGTTTAATTAGAAGGGTGGTATGGGTGAAGGAACGCTTACCAATATGTGAGATGTGGTAATTAATGATCTTTTACAAATTATGTTATGTACCTTGGATTAAATTTTCATTCATGTTCTGACATTTCACAAATGTATACATATCAGCGCAACATTCATGAGTTTTGCTCTTGACTGGTGCACCCTATTTTAAATGTTGAATGAGTGATTAATGTTTTAATTGTCTGAAGCACCATTGAATGAACAAAGCTAAAGCACTTACACCCCTGGCATGTGTGCCGTCTCTTGATGGTTTTGATCCGAGAGCTTAGTTAATGGCTGCAGCACTGGGATCTTAAAAGTATAGGAAACTAGCACATAAAAGGAGAGGTGAGCTTTCAGTTTGTCAATATCAGTAGTGGATTTTAGCATGTATAAGACAGCTTTATTACGAATGTAATGGACAGCAGTCACTGAAAGTGGATGGATGAATGACTTGGCTGGAAATAATTGGCAGATATTTAATTCTTTATTTTCCAATTATTAGCAAAGAAAAGCAGAAGGTAGAATGTAGGGATGGTTGTGGAGGCTCATTAAATTTAGCTGCAAAAGATCAAGAAGAGCAAGGAATACAGGTATGTTACTAGAGGAGAGTGTGGAAATTAAGATTAAAATCCACAAGATTTACACTACTTATGCTTGGGGCAGAAAAATGAGGAATTGGCATTTAACTCATTACAGCAGAGTGATGCCTGCAGGTGTTCCTGCAGTTACTACATTCTACTGATGCCTCTAGTCAAATATTTTTCATTCATATTTGCATTCATAATTCCAAAACCATGTTACAAACAAGGTATTAGAAGACGATCTTAAAGCTTGCACAATGGCAAATGCATTGACATTTGACCTTTACATACTGTAATGCTTTTCATAGTTCTCTAAATGTCTCAACAGTCAGGTAACAAAGGCAGAACTACTTAGCCTCATATAATACTCACAGCTCAGAGAATACTACTGGCAGTATATCTGCTTCTTGAATCGGAGTACAGACTCAAACGTTCCGCACTGGAGACAATGAGTTGAGAGAGGAAGAAATATGGAAGAGAGTAGGAATGGCTTGGTTTTCAGTGATAGGAACTTAAACTCTCCATATGGCGTCAGTCTGCAGTGGGATTACCTTCAGCAAGAACCTAGGATTGAGGCTAATACCCTACGTACTACTATCTGTTCTGGCATTGCAGAATTATACGAGGTGCTGAAAACAATAAAAGTCATGACTCTGACAGGAGAATGGGGTGAGAAGGCAGCACCTTAGAGTTTACTTCTGATGTTACGACAGTTTGTCTAGGCACACATTATATTGGAAGTCATACTGTACGTCGGGTTGAAGATGTTAAGAGGGCGGAGGTAAAGATTACAGGTGTGAACCTGAAAGACATTCAGGAAAGTCCACTGCAATAGAATTGGGTTTAGTGGGAGTCGAGGATTATTAAGTAGCATTAAACTGCCAGCATTAACCTGACAATGAAGAATGATCTGAAGTGTAGCTGATGATGAAATAAGGACTGCTAGGCAAGTGGACAGATTGGTGGGTGGGACATACTGACATGTTTATGTAAGTGCAGCTGACTGATGCAGCATGCGTCTCAGGAGGACATCAGGTACGGACTGGAGAGAACAGCAGGGTGGGGACATGTAACAAACTATTTGAGAATCTTTACTAACATGGTATAAAGAGAGATGCTAGCATGGTTGGAAGTATTAACTGTGCAGGTAATGTAAGAAAACAGAGTACTGGATGGTGCAGGTGTACTGGCCGCAGCCAAGGAAGGAAGGACTGGAGTAAGAGAGACCCCGGCCTTACCTTTCCTAGTTAAAAACACACCTGTTACCTGTGGAGGGAGAACAGCCTTGATTTGCATATGAGCTAAAGTGGATGAGAAGACTGAACAGATAACATTATACAAGGAAATCATTTGGGAAGGCAAGTTTGGGTAAAGAGGAAACTAGTTTTGCAATTATTAATTTGTAAGTATTTACATGGGCTGGCTTACATATGGTAAGTAGGTTAGAAGTGAAGACTTACTAATGCAACAGAGATGAAGTGTCCGAGATCCATGCCCATTTTGTGGAATGTAATAGTAATGAGAAAGAGGAGGGAGTGGAGGCTTTGCCAAAGATAAAGACACTACTACAGCATTCAGAGCGAGGTTGACTGACAGACACCTGCCTTATCCAAGTCCTGCTGGAGAATAGGAGTGTGAAGAAAGAATTTGACAACTGTACCCCCAATTTGCAGTCGTCCAAAAACTTGACGAGAAACTCCCTCAAGATTAGATTTCACTTCAGAGAACAGATGCCAAAGAGCAATGGGAGAAGGATGGAGCCTTGTGGAACATTTCTAGTCACATTCCTCAGACTAGAGCAGGCATCCACAATGCTCACAGTGAAGGCCACCACTGGCAGATGCACACATGTTCACATACCACATAAAGCAAAACTAACCAAACCACCTGAAGTTCTCAGGTTATCACGACAAATGCAACTGTATTTTAGCACTAACTAGGCTAAAAAGGTACATAAAACTAACCCACCCATGTTAAATCTGGTTATTAATACAAAGTCATAGTGGACAGCAATGTTACCTCACAGCTACAGGCTCCCCAGTTCAGTTCTTGGTTGGACTGCCTTCTGCTCAGAGTCAACATGGCCTCCCTGCGTTTGCACGAGTTTCTTCCAGGTGCTCCGTTTCCTCCCACATTCCAAAACCATGCAGTAGGTGCTGGACACTATTAATTGGCCTCCAGTATGAGCTAGTGTGTGGCAAGGAAGAACTACTGCAGCAGGGCTTGCCACCTGGCAGTGTGACCTTGGCTCTAGAAGATTGTCACTGTTAAAGTGACACCCCAACCCCATAGGCAGAAAAGGGGGTTATGGATGGATACTCAAGGTAAAAACCACTGCTGAAGTGCTTTTAATTCACAATATGAATGCTGCCATTAACTGAATTGCTTAGGGTCACACAGTAATCAAGTGCAGAACAAGAGGAAGTAAATCCCCAATGTATACATCAACAGCCCACAGCTCTAATCTGTTACAGTGCCAGATACCGCCCTAAAAATCATGTCTGAAACAATCACTTTTGTACCTACAAATACCAGGTAATACAAAAATACTTGTAAAATTCACACTCTGCTAAAATGGATTAGTACAGATCACTGCTGCTGCAAAGTTCCAAGAAAGAAAATCAACTATTTTTCAGCTACAGGCAATGCACATATACTAGGCAGGAGAAGGCAATGATGCGAATGAATTAACTGGCTATCAGTTTCACATAAAAGTAATCACCTTTTACATACACAAGTTTGTCATGGCTGTTGTAACTGTTACTGAACAGTTTTGCAATGAATGTTGTGGCATCACCATCTCTTGCATTCACATGTTTAAAAACACAAACTTTCAATAATAAAAGGCAAAACTTATGCAAGTCACCACCAGAAGACACTTCACTTTCTTGAACGCCTTCTGAAAAACTCTGGATTATGCACAAAAATATCTTAACTGAGACAGCATGGCTTTCAACGAAAATATCAGATACAACATGTGGCTGCGAGCTCTATTTCGACAACTGATAATTGGATTGCTAACACTTCAGTGCAGCATAAGGGAGGTGGCTGCACTTGTGCCATCCTTCAGATAAGATATTAAAGGAGAAATCCCATTTGCTTCAGCTGGTGGCAATTCAGATGTAAAAGATCCCACAGCAAGAACAGAGAGTACGGGTTCTTTATTAAAATATACATGGATAGGAGGAAGCTTCTCTGTTCACCAGTGAGTGGGGAGCTTTGAGCAGCCTGTCACTGGAGGAGTGGTCTCGGCCCTGAAACTAGTAGCTTATTGGCCGTTCTGGGTCAATTCGTAGCTCTTTCAGTTTCCCTGCTTTAAAACCCGCATTTGCACATAGCGCCCCGCTGAAACGGGGTTAAACCATTCCCGGCTCCACAAAGTCTGCTCCTCACCTTTTCCCTTAGAACTGTTCTAAATCTCAAAGTAAGCACTATTTTCATTCTAAAGCCCTGCAGTTGCTCGTATAAGTAATCTTATAAGTAAGCACTAATAAACTAAAGCACTACACCCTCTTATACTCCCTTTAAGTACTTGGCTCCCTATTGGTCCTTTTTGATCAAGTCAAAAAGTAGTTCCTTATACTATTCTGGCATGTCCAAAAGTCAGTTTTGGGTTTACTCTTCAGTCCAGCTGGTGAATCTGGGAATCTTGAGGCAATGTTACAACTGCCTTATGTACACAGACCACCTTCTCCTCCTCCCAACAAGCTCAAATATGTGAGAGATGCAACTATATAGCCAAACTGGAGGCTGAGCTCTCTCAACCCAGTACTGGGGCAGTCAGGAGGAGAAGGTAACCATCCACACCACAAATGCAGTCTCACATAGACCTATCGCAACAGCAAACCAAACACAAACACACAAAAACATACTCCGAGGCTCTAAATAAAAATCTGCCAAAGCAGCAGAGACCTCCAAAGCAGACATCCAAGCAACCGCTACCCCACAACAATACCCACTATCACATAGTTCACAAAGTCAGTGTGCCACACAGTCACAGCCCTTAAGGCTAAACAACACACCTAATACACTTGTAATAGGGGACTCTATTGTCAGACACACTGACGTCCCACTCACCAGGCTGAACAAGGAGAAGGTCACTGTAAGCTGCCTGTCGGGTGCCAGGATCTGCCACATAACACAAGCACTCAGGTCACTCCAAAGTACAAATATGACTGTCACTGTCCATGCTGTTGTGAATGACTTGAGACGGACCTCCCTGGACTACATGAGAAGAGAGACAGAGGAGCTCTCCGATTATGTAGCCCAGGCCGGTATGACCCTGACCTTGAGTAGCATCTTACCCTCACCAAGAATGATGCCACAGTATAAAGACAAAATGATAAATTTTAACAACTGGCTAAAGTATTGGTGTCATTCAAAGGGGATCCAGTGTCTGTCAGCCTGGGATGACATGCTCGACAAGCCACATTGCTTCGCTAGGGACGGCTTGCACCTGTCACCCCTGGGCTTTCAAATACAGGCCAAGGCTCTTGCCACCCCCATAGTGCCTTTTTTAGGAAAGGCTCAAAAAAGACAAACCCACCTCCATAGACAACACAAGGAAAAAGAAACTAAGGGTAATGCTGCTCAACGCCAGAAGTCTAAACCTCAAGATGCACGCACTCTAGGCTCTCCTCAGTATGGAGAATATCAATATCTGTGCAGTAACAGAAACCTGGTTTCAAGGCTTCAGAGAGCACCCCAGCACTACCAGGTTATACCTCATACCATGCTTTTCGGCCCCAAAACTCTGATTGAACCACAAAAGGAGGGGGGAGTATCCATATTCAAAGATACCCACACCTCCAGGTTAGTGGCACTGCACGAAGCATCGGAGATCATCCATGTGCAACTAACAGTGGGCAAAACTGCCTTTCAGTTTGTAGCCTGCTACAGACCACCCTCCCAAACTCAGGAACCCCACTCAGCTTTCCTGAGAACACTGGAGAATATGAAGGTCTCTCCAAACACCATCATATTGGGGGACTTCAACTACCCAAACAGACTGGGAGCACTACTCAAGCCCCAACACCCTCACCCAATGGTTCCTAGAATTTATAAAAACTCAAATGATATGGAACAACTGGTCACCACTCCCACAAGAGGGGAAAACGTATTGGACCTGATCACCAACATGGGGACTATGTTCCATACCAGAGGTATACTCCTCATTGGTAAGATCTGACCATAAATTAATCTCACTGGACATCCATATCCCGTCCCCACCCCCAGCCAAGGAAACCACGGTGAAGAACTTCTCAAAAGCAAACTTCACACTTCTCAAAACCGAGGCGGAATCCTTCAAAGCCCCCGGGCTAGTGGAAAATACGGCCCAAACCGCAGAATCCTTCACAAACGCATTCTATGGACACCTACAAGAATGCATGGATCGTGCTATCCCAAATAAAACCAAGACTCAATTCCAAAGGAAGGAGACCTCTCTGGTGGACCCCAGCCATAAATAAGCTATACAACAGGAGGAAGCTACTAAATGATAGAGCAAAATCCCAAAAAGGGAAGGCATCTCTGATCAGTACTAGCAAGAAACTACGATCCCTCATAAAAATGATCTAATGCCAGCTTTGAAAGAAAAATTGCACAAGACGCTAAAGATAATCACAAGGCCTTCTTTAGTTATGTCAGGAACCTGGGTGGCAACTCCCAGATATGCTCAGAGTTGGTGCAAAATGACAAAAAATACACTGAACCCACAGACATTGCCAACATCCTGGCAGACAGGTTCAGTGCAAACTCTCCCCCTTCCCCCCCAAAAAAAGAGCAAATGTCTATCCTAACAGAGTGTAGCCTCCCTGACATCACAGATGCACAGGTGAGAGCTGCCCTCTCCAAAGCAAAAAACATATCAATGGGACCAGATGGAGTCCCGGGCTGCGTCTTACACCAGCTCCAAGGAGAACTGAACCCTCACAAAGTCACTGTTCAATCTCAGCCTTACTACAGGATATGTACCAAAGGAATGGCGTACAGCAACAGTGGTCCCACTCCACAAAGGTGGTGCCACAACGGACCCCAGAAACTATTGTCCTATAAGCCTGACTAGCCTGGTCTGCAAAGCTATGGAGCGTATCATCATGGAACTCATAAACAAAGACATTGGGAACCTCCAAACACTGGATCCTACCCAATTCGGCTTTGTTTAGGGCAGATCTTGCCTCTTGAAACTGGTCGACTTCTTTGAAACATTTACCAGGGCCATAGATGAAGGGAAGGTAGTCCACACAGCCTACCTGGACCTTGCAAAAGCTTTCGACACAATACCCCACTCGGGCATCATAAATAAGCTCGCCAGCTTAAATATCAACCCCTATGTCACAAGATGGGTTGCAAACTGGCTCAGGGATAGAACCCACATGGTCAGAACTGCAGGTGCCATGTCAGACTCTAAACCAGTTACAAGTGGCATCCCACAAGGCTCATTCCTGGGACCGCTCTCATTTGGTATATATTTCTCTGATGTACAGGCTAACACGGGAGGACTATGGCTGACCAAGTTCGCAGATGACTGCAAACTGGGTGCCATAATAGACTTGCTGACTGACACAAGCATCCTCCAAAAGTGTCTCACAGAGACGGATAACTGGTGCCAGAGCCATGGCCTAAAGCTAAATGCCAAAAAGTGCATAGTCATCCCCTTTGGGAAAAACAAAGTGCCCACAAATTACCACATAGGTGGTAATCCATTAAGTACAGAAGTAGTAATTGGGGGTTTGGGGACCCAAGTAGATAGCAATCTCTCATTTGACAATCACGTTGCCAAAATGGTTAGAAAGACCTATATAGCCCACCTTATCATGAAAAGGGTTCACATCTAGATCAAGTGAGGTCATTGTGCCCCTCTACTCATCCCTCATCAGGCCCATAATTGAATACAATGCCCCATTTGGGATGTACCTTACCAGACACCTGCAGCAACTGGAAGACCCCAAACGTACCTCACCAAGAGGATCAACGGACTAACAGATGCCCTACGCAGTTAGGCTAAAGAAACTCCAGCTCTACTCAGTTGCTTACCGCCTACTCAGAGGCGATCTGTGCCTGCCGTATAAAGCCATGTCCAAACCAGAATTAATGGACATGCTCCACCTCAGGAAATCCAAATCCCTTAGAGCTACACGCTCCAGGGACTTAAACCTCAGCAAAAAAATAAATAGGACATGCTGGAGGGACAGATTCGTATCCCAGAGGCTCCCCTCACTCTGGAACAAAAACCCAATCCATGTTAGGCAGAGCCCCTCAATTATCCTCTCTTAAAGAGAAATCTTGACGAGTGGATGGGAGATTGTAGGTTTACCCCTGGGATCTCTTCTGTATCCCTACTAGACAGAGGCACAGTAAACTAACCTTAAAAGGGCCATCTTCTGTGACCTACTATACAGAGGCACAGTCAACTAATCTAAAAGGGTGGCGAAAGCCAAACACACTCTGGCTAGGCTTATAAATGCCCTAGGGCAGATAGCCTAGCATCAACCTATGAACATATTTACATTATATACACCCATCCACAATATACTTCTCTAGCACATTTTCCCAGTCACAGATACAAAATTGTTTTTTGACCCCCACTCCAGCTTCCATAACCAAATCATAGCCAAGTCACACTTTTGAGTAAACAAATTTTCTTAACCCTTTGATTCAAAAGTATTCATACAATACAAAAAAAATTTCTTATCAATTGCCCTGACATTAATACCCAAATTCTATTATAATCCATATTTATACTGTTTGCCACCTTAAATCCCTCCACACAATTCCAATCCAAAATCTATTCCAATAACTTAACTCGGTACTTGCGTATTATCGCAACCACATTTTTAACGTCCTGTAATTACTACAATTTTCGGTGGCCTAAATCATTTGCTGACATTTACATTTAGTAAGCCTGAAATCAGCAGCAGTATACTGTTAGAAAGGTTTAATTCCCCAGAAACAAGTCAGCTGAAGAGGTCTTTGTGGGGATGCAAACGCTGACTTACATCATTTACTCACAAGCAGGGTGCGAGGAACTGAGTGTTGCTATATTAGCAGCAATTCTGGACGACTCCTTTCTGCTCTTGGACAGTTGCTTGAATGGTAGGTTTACCTCAGTCTGATAGACCATTTTCCCAAGGAAGAGGATTTCCCCTGTTAAAGTGACCGTGATCTGCAAGTTTGGGGCATAACCCGACTAGGAGAAATCCTACAAAAAGTGTATTCAGAGTTCAAACGCGCATTATACCCAGTGTCTGGAAAGTACTACTGGAATTTTAAGTGCAGTGCCTACAACAAACAGCTTACGAAGGAGCTTGACTTAAGAGGAAGAGGGTCCTCACATAGGTAATGAAGACACACTGTCTTTAGAAAAGTAGCAGAACTGCTCAAGTTTTGCTTTAGGAAGGTCAGTTCAAAAGTTGTACAAACAAGTGAAACACTTATAGGATCGCAGTTGCCCTGCTTTTCTGGTCAGACTGGTACACAGAATGGTTGTAGGCTGCATGTGTTAAATAATGCACTTGCTGAAAATTGTTGTCCATTTGTAGGTGTTTGACAACCTCCTGCTTGTGCTTCCTATTCTGGTTAGTTTCTCAAACAAGGTGAAACAGTAGTAAGTAGAAGTTCACTCATTCAGCTCTACTTTAACCTACAGTCATTTCACGAAAACATTAGTAATTACAGGACATTAAAAATGTGGTTGCGATAATACACAAGTACCCTTAACTCTTTTTATATCCCAAACACATGCTCAGCAGTATCAAAATGTCCACAATACAAACATATCCTTTTTTACTTTTAGAAGGCACATTTGCCAATGTTCGTATCAGTCTCCATAAAAAAATCTTAGCACTCTACCATTTCTTAGCACTCCATTTCTTTAAAATCATAGTATTCCCTGCTTGTATTGCACTTATTTCTTTATGCAACCCTTTCCACAGATGTATCTGAAAATACTTTTCCAGAATGTTAAGTGTACCATACTTTCCTTCCCTTTTCAGTCATTTTAAAATCATGTTATGGAAAATGAATGTTATCTTGATAATTCTCCATTTTTTTTTTTTTATTTGAATTAACTCATTTTATTTTATATTTTACACTTGATATCTGTTCTACAACTAAACCATCATTGTATTTTATACATTTAATTAGTTTAAATTCAAAGATGCGCTACACACTACAGGATTTTTATCAAACCTATTCCACCCTTCTTGTACATATAAAATCCCCTTTTTAACTAGGTTCAACCTGGAACCTCAAATGAAGAAAAAATGAACACTTTCTAAAGGCAAAGAAACTGAAAACCCCTGCTAAAGAACCAATTTTTAACAAAATCGAGTTTATTAAAGGCAATTTAAGAGACTTCCAAAATAAACACGCATTTCTCATTTCCTGCAATTTCTCTTTCCATATTATTTTTAGAATATCTTACTTTCCATACCATATTTTTGTCATATTAAATCTAATTCCTCCAATCATCTTTTCAGATAACAATCCTTGATTTTATTTAAAACCATGTTAAACAGTTTCTTGTAAATATATTTTCTCTACTCGTACATGCCTCATCTTCAGTAATAACAATATCATCTCTTCATGATAGTATAAAATCAGTATCTTTATCCCTTCAAAGTATAACTCATCAAAATCCCATGCTTCTATTTATCTGTATAGATATCACATTCATTACCAACTCAAGTAATATACTACGCAAAGGACAGCCTTGTCTAACCTTTCTTAAGCTGTATATCTTCACAAAACAACCCATTTACTAATGCTTTATACTGTAATAAACTATCTTTATACTTATAAACTTCAAAATGTTTCCCATAACACTGAATGATGAATCAAAAACTCTAGTTAAATCTCCCACCATTAATTTTACATGTATATTTCTGTGCAGTATATAATCTATGTCCCCGATCAATAATAAATCCAGAGTCCTTTTCCTTGTATACCATATGCATATCACTTTACAAAATTTTCATGAAAAGTTTACAAAGACTAAATGTGTGTACAATTGTAATCTGTATTTAAAACACTATTGGTCTCCAATTCTGCAACTCTTATCACCTTTTTTTCCATACAATTCTAACTATACCCCTACACAATTCTTTATACATGAATCCTTTATCCAACCATTCACTGAATATACTTAAAACCATTTTTGAACCACTATCATATCCTTATACATCCTACATTCAAAACAGTCTGGTATTGCCGCTAAATCTAGCTTCACGACTTTCAAAACCTGCTCCAATTCTTATTTTTTTCTAAATCTCTCAGAAAACGGATAAACTTCCTATTTCTTACTAATCTTTATACTCTGCTCTTCAAATAATGTTTTTCCATATACTTTATCCAAAGAATCCTTCACTTCTCTCACAACTGAGCTTGTCTATTTTACTTAAATATGGTGCAATTTCTTTTTCCTTGCAAAGACATCTTTGCTTATATAACGGATGTCGCATTTTAATTCGTATAACTTGTTGCTGCATAAAATTTTGATAATTCCTTTAAAAACAGCACCATTATTTACCGTTATATTTTCTCTTCCAAATTTCTTTCCCCTTCCATTTCAAACTCAACCACCACTCTGACCAATCCTTATAAAATTCTCTCATTCCCACGACCTTGTCACAATCTCAACTTTTCACTTGTGTTATGCCATTTCACCTCATTTACTCTTTTTAATCCCTTCCCTATTTTTGTGCTCAAAATTTCCTTTTATTTCAATCCAAATTGCCCTATGATCTGAAAACTCAGTCATCAAAACACCTTCCACAATTAAAATGCTCATACCAAAAAGTCTACCTCAGTGCTCTTCTCCTCTTTATAACTCCATGTACTTTAATTCCAAATATACTGCATGCTACCTTATCATACGCTTTTTTCTGCAGTCTCAAGTTACAATTAAAATATCCTGCTGCAATAACCCCAATATCTAACCATGCCTCTCTCACCGTTGACATTTATAATACTTGGAATATGCACAATATTGTCATTTTCAAGTTTCAAAGTCACAATGCAATCCAAATCCACAGTCTATAAACTCCTATCATACGCTTTCAATAAATTTAGCGCATATTTCCATAACTAATAAATGGAGTCTCTTTACTTCAGTCCTAAACTGAATGTTAAGCCTTTTATAGGGAAGCCAAGAAGAAAATTAAACAGGTTCCATGGTGAACCTTTTCCTGATATCACAAAAAGCCACTATTAATATGAATCCATACTTTGTCTTTCTTTCCTACTTTTCATCCCTGCTTTAAACCATTTCTGCATATGATTTTCTCGACTTGTGTCCCTTAACCTCTGTGCTGCATCTTTCTGGATCCTTTCCATCAGCTCTCCCCACAACACATCCTTGCCATTTTCCAGTTTCACTGACATTCACAATGTCCAATCATCCTGCAATCTTCCAGACTGGAGGATTGCAACACCACAATCTTGTTTTGTGACCTCAAATAGGTTTTGTTGGAAGCAGCTAATACTGATTCTGAAGATTTGTTCAATCTTAGCCTACCCTTCAAAATGCTTTTACTGCCTTTTCTGTCTCAGTTACATCATCATCTCCTGTAGAAGTCTCCTTAACCTCAGATTACTTCTCCATTAAACACATATGCTGTCCAAACAGTGCTAGAAGCATAAAATCCATTAGCATCATCATCTCTGACCTCCAGGCTTGCTCACCCACCTTTCTGCTTCTCCAAGCCACCTATGCACCCAGACGAGAAGATGGGAAGGGTCACTGAGAAATGTATCCCCATATGTGAAAGAGTAGGGAAAGGTTTCCCCAGAAGAGAGGTCACCAGTATATATATATATATATATATATATATATATATATATATATATATATATATATATATATATATATATATCTGACTGGGCTCAGAAATTTGGTTAGCATTAAGTTGTATACAAGGAAATATAGCAAATGCCTTTAAAAATAAAAAAAAATCTAGAATGCAATATACAATTCAGAGTAACATCATGACATAGGACATAAATGATGCATTTAATAACATAGGTATTAACTGCAGAGAATATGTGCAGATTAAGAAATACCAGGCAGACATGCTAATGGAGAAGAAAAATGCATTAGGTTATTTCCTGACAAGTACAGATACATGCTTGTTGGAAATTATTTTTTAGCTGCTTTTTGAATTTGCCACTTTTGGTAGTGGAGCAATGGGACAATGGAAGTTTATTCTACGAGTATGCAATTGAATGACTAAAGTCTTTTTCCAATATTTTTGTTTGGATTGGTCATCTTAAGTAGGTTTTGTTGTGTGCTTCTGAGGTCATGATTGGGTGTGTGCAGGGTGAAAGTTTGAATGTAAGGGCAGAAGCTGGGGCTACTCAGAATGCTAGGTGCAATTTTTAGTTGTGATATTTGAAGCATATGGGGAGCTCAGGCCATCTTAAGCTTTTCAGGAATGTAAAATGGGATTTGTAGCTATTAATGGCTGTGAATCTGGCCATCTTGTTATAGGTGGTTTCTAGTTTGGTTAAGAGATTACTTTGGAGGTTAGTAAGCATGGGAGCAGCTTATAGCAGGGATGGCAGAATAAATGTTTGAATTTTTTTTTTTTTTTTTCTATTTGTATCCACTGAAGTGAATTAGTATAGGTCTAGATTTGTTAGGCATATAATTTGTTGCGGTACATAAGACCTACTTTTTGACTGGACGTTTTGATACAGTTTAAGATACGTAGGTCGAAATTTTAATTGGTCTATAGTGACACCAAGCAATTTGCTGTTTGAGTCGGCAGTAATAACTGTATTATCTAAGGATAAGATGGTGAAGTTTTCTTTAGCTGGATTGAGGGTTTTGGAAGGAAAAAGGAGAAGCTTGGTCTTTTTACAGTTGAGAAGCAGGTTGTTTTCAGTTAGGCAATCTTCTGCTAGGTGGAAAGATTGTTGAGCGACAGTGTCGGGATTTTGTATATTGTCGGAGGTGTTAATTGTGGAATCAACTGCATACTTTACTAAAGTAAAGTAGAGTGGGGGGCAGGAGTCATGGAGGTTAATATATTAAAAAGTAGGAGGCCCCATGCTTTGGATAGGTCGAGGAAGAGAGCTGATAAGAGTTTATCATCTCTGGCTTGGGCAGTATTGTGTGTGAAAGCTAGGAGGGCAGTGGCAGTACTGTGCAAGGCTGTGTAGATGGAATTAGGTTTGCCTCTAAGAGGTGGTTTAGCATTAGTCTATGTACATATTCTTTCAGCATCTTAGATAAGGGGGATATGGCAATAGGCCTGTAATTTGAGGGTTCTGTAGAATTTCCTCCCCTTGTGGAGAGGTATTACGAAGAATTTCCAGATATTTGGTACTGTATTTTCTTGGATGGATCTATTGATAAGCATAGATACAGGGTACGCTACGGATTCAGTTGTATGTTTGAGAAATAATGGCGGGAGTTTGTCAGCTGACAGGGAACAGGGTTAGAGTTTGTTAAAAAGTGATACAATGTAGGAAGTTGCTATGGGTGCTAGGGAGAACTAGGAAAGAGATGAGATGAGAAGTGGAGTTTTGCTAGAAGGTTTGTTAGGGGAGGGGTTTGGTGAAGAGGGGTTCCCTGAAGATAGTAATTTGTTTGAGTACCAGAATTTCTTTGGGTTGGAATGTGGGTTGCTCAGAAATTTTTATCTGCCCAGCAGGACCTTCTTTTTTTGTTTGGTTGTGAAGCTGTTTATACAAGTTCATGCGGAAAGCATTTTTCCGTGCTTTCCAGGCACACACTGTTGTTCATAGAGAGAGAGAGTTGGCTGGTTTAGCCATGGTGCATAATTACATTTTACGCATAATTTTTGTACTGGGAGCCAGGGTGTTAAGTTCTAGGAATATATTGCTGAAGCTCTGGGCAGCCTCATCAAGGGGTAGTGTGCAGGAATGACCAATAATTTGTTTAGGTTGACGTGGTTGTAGTTTTTAAGGTTACGAGACTTTGTATTGGTGGCTCTAGTTGAGAGAGAGCGAGATGAGACTTACTACTGAGGTGGTCACCAAGGGAGTTAGGAAGGGTGGAAGTGTCATGACAGCACTGAGGTTTGGATACCAATATCCAGTCGATGACTGAGCCATTCAGGGAAATTTTTTTGCCAGTGCATGGGTGAGGTGATCAGTTGGCTAAAGCCATAAATCTTACAGAGTAGCTAGGGGTGGCAGTAATAACAAGGTTCTAGTCAATATTCATATCACCAAAGATGGTTTCATAGGGAATGGATATAAAAATCCAAGAAAGAAACTGCTTGAGTAGGGAAATGTTTTTACCTGAGGTATATAGATTGCTGCATTGGCAAGTTTTTTTTGTGCTGACTTAGGTTACAAGTTACTGTAAGTACTACGGCAGGACAGAAATCAGGGATAGCTATTGACGGGGGGGCCCAGGTCAGAGAAGAGTATAGCTACTCCTCCACTTTTTTTTTTTTTTTTTTTTTTGTTACACTTCTATAAAAATAATTTAAACAGAATACACTTTGCTGAGCCAAAACAGGGCCTCAGACTATTAACCACAACCAGCTGTTAACCTCGCAAACCTTGTCACACAACACAAAGTCATAAAAACTGTTTAGAAGTTACTTCAACAGAATATTCACAGCTGACAGTCAAAATGCCTGCTCTGAATGTTGTACCACAGTGTTTAGTACTTATCCCACTTCCGTTTTCACTCTACTTAAAACAAATGTTCTGTGGAATAATTAAAAAATAATATCCTTGGCTCTAAGAAGAGATTGTCACTGTTGAAGTGACACCTCTACCCTATGGGGAAAAATGAGTTGTGGATAGATGGATGGATCTATACCAGTGGCATGGTAAATTACATCTGCTTGCAGGTCTACAACTCAATTAACCCAAATACTACTACAAAATGACTGGGCCTCACTCTGGAAATGGATTTTATTGCAAAAGCTACAACACTTGCAAATCCACTGCTGTGATTTTTATACTTCCAGAAGATTAAAATCTATTGTTGCTAATCATTCAAGTACCATTTACAAATCAAACCTACCTTAGCGTAATACTGCACTATATGCTTTCCTTTTATGACCACATCGCACTACAGCCAAGGTACCTAAACAACTTAAGGTAGCTTGCAATTATCCTCACTCACCTTCCAAGCCAAAGCCAAATATACGATTGCAATCATTATCTTAAAACGCCAAGAACAGAATATTCATTACCAGTCATTGCTGTATTGTGACTTGATACATGGGGGCAAAATTACAGAGAATAAAGTTCTTAAATGCATCAGTCTTGCCAATGCTTTTGAACACCACTATATTAAAAGTGCAAAAACGTTCCTACTGAACTCTCTTGCATGTTTACCACCGCCCATCACTAGCAAATGAACTACAAGTGCATGAATCTTGTAGTCTAAAACACCTCAATCAAGCTTAAAAAGCCTCCTTTTTCATTTGTGTCATAAAAAATCCTGTTACCAAAATGGCTGTCCCTGCCTTAAAGAAATTACTGCCTTAGACAATCTTACACAAATAAAAACAAACACTCAAGAATACAAATGCAGCTGCTTTATAAACATAAGATGGATGGTTGGTAGTTCCTTATATTGTTCCAAGCCTAAACCTGTGATATACTTCAAGAAACCATCCAACCACCACCGTATTCTTTTCTACTGAAAATTCACAATTATTTCATCTTACTATAATGATGCACTCAACTTTAAGAAATGAAGTATTGATAGGAATAGTGTAATAAATTATGTAACATTGCTCACTGACAAATCTAAGTTGGTTTATTTTCTCAACAGCAAATGCATTATGGACTTCTACAGGTTTTAATCTTGAACTACTGAACTGTAAGAAATCAATTTATACTGATGTATCTGTACCCTCATTACTTTCAGATAGTCATTATCAATATAATGCTTACCAACATTCGTTTAATGTATTTTCTAGTGACAGCTATAGTGCTCACACTGTCAGTTTCTTAACATAAATTAATGTATAGCAACGACTGAAGAACAACCAGTGAGCAACAGCTCTTTTTTTACTCTGTAAAGGCTGTGGCCGAGGCGCTAGAGAAGTTGAACTGAAAAGTTGAATTGTTCATTAAATTTTATGAAAGTAGAGCTGTTACTCACTGGTGTTCTTCAGTCGTTGCTATATTTTATGACCTTTTAATAGTGTTGTTGCTTAATAAATGTATCTTTAAAAAGTCTCTTGTTAAATTAGGCTTTGGCAACAACTGTAAAATTTGTCAGGTCCATGTCTGCTGCAGTTTTGCTTAGTCACCCATGTAGTAGCTGAAAAATTTTCTACCAGCCTACCTACCCAGTTATTAAAGTCGGAACTAATGTAGTTGAAACAGCCAAAGTCTCACCAACTTTCTTCCACTACACAAACATAACAGTTGCAATGCAATCAAAAATTTAACTATTAGGAAAATTATATATTTAACTAAAGTTTGTGGGGGGGGGGGGGGACGCCAGACTGTTGCAGCATCACAATGTGCACACTAAATGGGAGTACATCAAACTTATTTTAAAAAGTTATGTATAAAGGGACCCACCACGTGTACTTAGTAAAAACATTTGCGTCTTTGAGATTATTATATCTACTTCAGGCTGCTATGATGGCTTAAAGTAAGTGGATTAAGAGTTAAACTTTAATGGAAAATAAATCCCCTTTCAGCATTCTTATTTTTTGTAAGCTTAAACAAGTTTACCTTTCTGAATAGCTTGCACATTGTACGTATTAAGTGCTGAAAGGACATGCGCAGTACAGACTTGCAATAGGTGATGGAGATGCTTTATATTTTTCAGTGCTTTGCTCAAATGTGTAGAATACATTCAATTTTAGTTTATACATACTTTCAAAATGTATGTCATTAAGACAATATTAATACATCAAGAGAGACAACTAGGATGGTAAAACATTAAAAATACCCACGAATTACATTATCTAAATAACTTGAGGAGGTTACTCAACTTAAATTACAAAATATGACAAATCCTAAGAGACACTTGAATTGGAATAGCATTTTGTTTAAATTAGAAGACAGACTCCAGCTGATCAAAATGAAGCTACGGCCAAAATTATAAATACCTCAAATTTTATTTCATCCTAATAATGCAAATTACTACATTACAAATTAAGAAGTGTGAAACATTTAACAGTAGGTGGCAACAGTGGCGCAGCAGTTAGTGTTGCCACCTCACAGCAAGAGGTACTCTGGTTCAATTCTCGGCTGGGGTGTCTTCTGCACGGAGTCTGCATGTCCTCCCTGTGGTCGCGTGGGTTTCCTGCCACATCCCAAAGATATGTAGTAGGTGGATTGGACACACTAAATTGGCCCTAGGTGTGTGTGTGCGCACCTTCTGTGGAAGGCTGGGCATCGGGCTGGCAACTCGACACGGTAAAACTCCACTGCCAATCATGAGCAGACAGATGATCCACTGTGGCGACCCTTAACCAGGAGGAGAAGGAGAGGGACAGAGATTGTATTGCTGAGGAGTAAAGGTCAGCTACAGTAAGAATACTAGACTTAGAACCTGGTTATAAGAGAGTGGTGGACAGCAACTGAAGGAAATTACACTAACGTCTGTCTGACCTCCTTTCATTAAAGTGGGGGTTAATATAGGACTGGCAGAAAAAAGTCTCATGTAGAATTATGTACTAGATTCTGAAGATTGTCAGTGCAGCTGTGAAATGCATTTTACACTAACCAAAGGAACAAAATGTCTGAGACAGAAGTAAAAGCATCTCCAACTATGCCAAGTCAATATTTCTGAACAGCTAATGACTATCAGAAAATCAAAAACATATGTGTAGCTGATGCAAGCCAAACTTCTACATAGATAAACAAACCATAATATTAGGTTCAGCTAAAAATATTTTTATAAAATTTTATACAGAAATTTACAAAGCATTTTCACTCTGCACAGAAAAGGAAAACCACTATCGAAGATGCAAATTAGAGGTCAAAGCTCACTAGAAATACTGCAGACTACCTTCCCTACCAGGCACTGACAGTGTAGGCATAGAGAAAAATAGGGAAACGTTAAATTGGAAGACCAGCCATGGCAGAATTCGTAACAGAATCTGGAACAGAAGTGTGTGGGGGGAGGGGGGTTAATTAGGACATACAACATGACAACTATAACAATCATAAATCAGAAGACTGGAACAGAAGTGTGTGGGGGGAGGGGGGTTAATTAGGACATACAACATTATGCATGACAACTATAACCATCATAAAAAAGAAGACTGGACAGGCAATGTACAGAAACAATGGAAGATATTTATATGGCTCCGAAGAAAGCAACAAAATCCAGGTTTAGTTTCTGTATGGAAGTGTTTGCAGAGCTATTTTTATACCCAAAGTAGACTTCACAGAATTTCCACAGGTAGACAAGCAATTGCTAGAGATGTGATGAGAACAAAGGGCAACTGGGAATATACTTGAGAATGTAGAGAGGACAGAATTTAGAAATCTACACAATGGGATTCACTTTGTGAGTTTATTAAGCACTTCAGCCCCTCCAAGGGAGATTTCATCAGAATAATTATGCACACAAACCAACAAAACATTTGCATACACAATATAAAATCTTTTCATTGGATAATCACTTAATTACATAATTATATCAAAATATCCCTGCCCAAGTATAAAACTATAATATTACATATAAATTCACCTAGAACAACACTAAGGTGCATTTGTAAAACTTTCTCTTTGTAAAATATAGCCAACAGCCCTACCTATATTGCTACTATTTTCTAGTGTGAAAGAGTTTTATTAGAAAATATTTTAAAGTCTACCCAAGGGGGTTGCGTACATTGCTAAAGTTCTGTGGGCAAAACATAATGCCATTTTAGAACAAGAGTCTATGAACACCTTTATGACATTTCAAACAAAAATGAAAGTAATGCTTTGTACAAACAAACTAAGTTTGTCGTACTTCCCAAAAAATTCCACTTGGGAATTTTGGAACAAATACCTCAAAACCCATGTGGAGAAGATTGGAAAGTGTTAAGTTGCCATACCAGTTCATGAATTTTTTTATGTGCCACCTTCTCCCCTGGCATGAATGAGAGCATAAATCTATTGCACGTTTACTGCATATGAAGGCTAGAAAATTGTTTTTTTTAATGCATTAAATCTATTAAACTTGGATAATTTTTTTTTTTACAGTGAAAAACTAGTTAACATTTTATTGCACTGTTATTTGAATTCAGTCAATATGGCTTCACACTTTGGCAGGGATATTTTAACATGATTAAATTAGTTTATTATTTAAGTAATTAAGCAATTATCCAATGAAAATGTTTCATACTGTATATATAAATGCTTTGGTTGCTTGTGTGTATCACTCTGATGAAATCTCCTTTGGAGGAACAAAATGACTTAATAAAAAACAGTGAAGTGAATCCCACAGTGTAAAACTTCCTGCTGGCGTTATTACAGCTTTGGTTACTGGTTCCTTCGTACAACACCCCACCTTTTGCAATTTTGTACAGATTTTAGAATTTCACTATGAAGTACTTTGTCACTAATGTTGGGGGAGCAAATTATTTTAACAAAGAAAATGATTCTTTGGAGCTGGGATACAGAAGCTGAACTGCCTAGGCACAGTAAGGACCTACTAAGTTTAATGCTGTTGGCTACCAAACAAATCAATAACAAGGAAATGGAAATCAAAAGCAAAACCAAACGGTAACAGAACTGTTCAAGGTTGTAAAGGAGATGAAGAACTTAAGGTGGGATCTTCATAAAGGGGGAATAAACTACACAGAAATAAATGGAATCAAGAACAAATGTAAAGAATAATGTCCAGGAGGAGTGATACTTCAGTAGCTCAATCGATATATTGTTAAACTAAATAATTACTAAGCCAGGAACCTTATTTGGAAGAGGTGTACAAAGAAAATAAATCATTGAAATAGTTGGGTTTCCTTTATAGCTGAACATGTATTTATATTACTCTTAAATGTGCAAGGTTAATAAACAGATTTAAAATCCAACTGAAAACACATTTTATTGAAGGAACATTAAACAGTTTTTCTACTATATGCATGGCCCTGGGGCCCACAGAGGTACAGTCCTTGCTGTATCCCAGATGACGTGTTCATGTGAGCTGCAGAGGTGCTTGAAGGGCCATGGGGGAGGATGAAGCGAGCTGCCAATGTTGGCTCACCCATCCAGGGGTTAGAGAGGCAGTTTAGGCTCACTCCAATAAAGCAGCTTTATGCACACGGCAGGTTCTATGCTGCATAGGCAGTGTGCGAGACCCACACGCACCTCACAAAGACAGTGATTGCCAACACCCCAAGGCTACCATGGGACTTGGAGCACACAACCAGCAGTAGTATGACACTGCACCAATATCTTTGATCCCCTTAATGGCAACCAGACATTGGTCACCTTGTACCCAAGGGAGGCAAAGTCAGGTCCAGTAGTCACAATGAACAGAGAGAGAAGCTGGTGGGTGCTACAGTAAGCTGCAGTGAGGAAAAGGAATTAATCTCACTGCTTAAGCATATGGGTCCGATACATTTCTTTTAACTAAATCTTAGTCCTAATCAATGCTTCAGTTCCCTCACGTATCAGTTAAGATTAGTTACCACTTCTCTGGTACTTCTTTGCTGTCACTACTCATTTCTGAATACAAAAACAAAACCAATACAATCACAATAAAAACAAAAAAATACAAAATGTGGCCTACCTGCCTTCAAATGAAAAAGACAAGACTACCACTCACAAAAAAGCTACATCTTCACTTTTTGCAATTATCAAAATTTACACATCTTGTATATACTGTAGCCAATTCTTTTAATTTAGGCTAGATGCATGACATTTATTCTTACATAACCAAATCAATAATGAATTCGGCCAAACCAGAATTATTCATATTTACTATTAAAAGCAAAGTTAGGGCAAGATGCACAGCAGGAATATGCAATGGCTGGACGATTCAGAAATATCAGATGCACTGAGACAATGTTTGAACTAGTCTAGGAAAGTCGTATGCAGATGAAGATGTAATGAATTATAACGGAGGAATCCTAATTAGTATATCTTCCCACCTTTTTGTAATTCATAATCACTTGATACACATCTCCACAATACACAAAGCTTATAAAAAGGAAAGTTGTACCTTTTTCATCTGCTTTGCAATCTGTGGAATGCTTGCATTTGCTGCCAATGCAGCCATTTCCCATTCAAGGTGCTAGTCTTTGTAGTGCCAAAAATAAAGGTATGCCCACTGGTGCTTGATGCCTGAGAAAAAGCCTACCTTTTTGAATTTTGCTACCCAGGAAATCTTGAGCAGATGTAGGAGTGGGACAGGGACAAAGTACAGGCTTTGGGGAACCGGAATGATCTGCAGAATGGGCAGGATGTGCAGCCTTCCTATACCTGTGGATACCATGGTATATATAGCTCTCACTATACTTGCCATGGGGACTGTCAAGAGAAACTGGGGGGCACTTTGGATAATTCTTCTGCCTTGAGGATACTTCAGCAGTTCCCTTGACGCACTCTTGGCACGTGTGGATAATTACATTTCCCAGTGTCACCCAAGGACAGACAGCAAGACACACACCTTCTACAGAAGGCCACACTTTCCGGAGGAGTTTGGTATAACAGGCTGCACCAGTGGTGCCATTAGGGCCCCATCAGGATCACAGGGGAGCAATATCAAAACAGGAAAGGCTAGCATTCCGATCAACTGCCAAGCCTACGATTCCCACATCTGGCACACAAACTCACTCTACCTGTATGGTACCTAGTTAGGAAGTGTAAAGCATTGTACTGAAATGTATCTACAGAGTGCTACAGGTACTACTGAGCAATTACATTTATACCCTGTCTTAGACACAGGATGGTCAATGGGTGATTGTTGCCTGGACAAGTATGGGAGTGTCCTTTAGCATGACCCTGCTACTGCATGCAGGAGATTTACCCCCTGCTGCATTTTGCAGAACGTGACTGTTAGTTTGTTGTGCAAATGCAATAGCCAGTTACAGATAGTGGCAAAGCAGCTCCCTCTATTGTTCCTACCACCATGACCGTGGCTAGCCGACAGCAAGAGCACAGCAACCTCTGTGGTTAGTGTAGGATTGGTTTTAGAAGGGAACTACTCTATAGACATACAAAAAAAAAAAAAAAAAAACTTTATACAACTTCACAAGATGGTGAAGTAAAAATCATTTTAAAATATAAACAGACAAAAATAATTTTGTGACAAAGTATAACGGTATTTAGAGATAAGTTAATAATCCCTGGAGTATTTTAAACAGACTATGAACATTTGAAAAAAGGAAAAAAAAAAAAAAAAAAAAAAAAGAAAGATTGATTTTAAAGCTTCATGTAAAAAGTGTAGGAACATCAGGGATATAATTTTTTCTCCTACAATAGCTTTGCACTGTGGATGGAAAGGAGGCACATGGAACTTTTCCTTGTGGTAACTGTAATTCTAGTGTATTACTGGAGAAGTTAACTGCACTAATGGGCAGGGAATTTAAATGCTGTGTTGATACATCTGTGGCTACAAGGCGGTTGATTATGTATTTGTGGACTAAATGTTATCGGGCAGTCTAAAAGAAAATTAAAAGTGAGAACACGTGAATGATTTTTGATAATCCAATGGCAGACCACCACACCGATATTCAACACGGGAAATATAAATACGATAAAAGTGGGTGTGTTTTTACAAGTAAAAAAAAAAAAAAAAAAAAATCTACCTTGAGAAATGGTGGTTTAATAGAAAATATGTTTTAACAAGGAAAGAAAGATTATTAATTCTTAAATATCAGACACTGAAACCCTAGGCTGAATTATAAATGGCGTGCCTTCTAAAATAATTAGGAACAGCAAGAAATCTTTTTTTTTGGCATTTTTAGTGCATTTAATATTGGAGTGTATAACAGATGGATTTATTGTTAGTTTAATACAAAAGAAAGGTTTAGAAACACACATTGAAGTCTAAAAAGGCACACAAGCCAAAACACTACACAACATTTTTTCAGTCACCTCTATGGTCTATGCAGTATATTTAAGTTGAAGGTTGTGTGTTAGGCCCGGCAAGCCAGTATGTAAAAATCTACTGCCAATCATTAGCGGACCGGAGTTCCGCTGTGGCGACCCCTAACCGGGAAAAAGCCGAAAGACACAAACAAACATATCATGTGCAGCATCTGCTCCACAACTACAGACCACGGGATTCACTTGGCAACAACTTCAAATATTCACACAAAACTCTTGGCGCATGCAGTGTCACTTGTGTGTTATGCTGACGATGAATGGTCGGACTGTACATCAGATATTTTCGTTTTTTCAACAGAAGAAATGCAGTCTTTCATAAGTCTACCAATAATCATAATTTGCATAGTGTCAATGGCAACTGACAAGTGCTAGCTATACTGCTAGGGCTGTGGTACAGAGGGCTCTGCCAGTACACTTTGTGACTGCATGGCACTGTCCACAGGCTGTGTCACAAGTGCTAGAGTAGCAGAAACAGCCATGCTGCTTTCAACAGTCTGCTGTGATAAGGCACAGTATGGAGGTAGTTTCTGGTGCTGACCCAATGAAGAAGTGCAAGAAAAGTTGGTTAATGCAGATGACCACACTTGCGCATTGTCTTTAGTCTTTGTACCACATCTGACATTAATGGTTCAACTGATGGTGAAGCATGTAAGGGTGACATCTGCCTGCCTTGTACAAAACTTTAATGAAACAGAGATCATGCATTGATTCTGAGTTGAGGGTTTGGTTTAACTTTTCCTGGCAGTACCTCCTGTAAACTCTACTCCTCTGTTGCAATGGGGATACACATGCCAGTGTGCATTTGCCATGATGGTGCAGTAGTCATTATATTAATAGCTCAGGTGCATTAATCAGTATATTAAGTAATAGCTCAGTGCATCATTAAATTAAATTAATTAAATTAAGGAGACCTGTAGTCTGGCCCTGCCTATTAACCACTGCAAAAGACCATCTTACTCTAGGGATATGCGGCATGTTACTGTGCCAGTGGGCAACTGCATTTCTTGTAAAACTACTACAATGTTGAGAAGGCATCCTGGACTAGCTCAGATGCACTCCTCCCAGACAGTCAGCTCACCACATCTCCATCCCTCAGCACACCACAGGGGACATCTTCATAAGCTCCAACCCTGTAACCCCCGATGCATAGAGTCAGGGCCCGTTTGAGGCAATGGTGGAGATATGTCTACACCCACTGTAATCTCTCCTCCAGCTCGCTAGCATGGTCAGCTCAGATCAGAGAGAGAGGGGCCTTGAACCCCACACCATCAGGGTCTAGTTTTCTGGTCTATTAAAAAGGGAGGAATACTTTAGGCCCTCTAGACTGGGGTGGTGACTGACTCAGGATCTTTTCCCCATCCCTTTTGATCTGCCATCCATATATTGGCTAACCATGTCAGCCTACTAATCTGTGCATCTCTCCTATCTTTCACTTATTTTTCTATGTTCCTCAAGTCTTCCCTAATCCCCTTACTTTTTAAACAACTTCCCTCTTAAAAGAGCTGGAAAATGGGAAGGTCATCTATTACCCACAAAAACAAAGTACTCCTCCTCTCCCACAAGCTTCTTAATATGTTCCTTGTATCCCCCCTCCCATCTTTGTCATATTCCCCTTTCCGACCTTAAAAACAGAACATAGGGGCATGCTTTACAGGTAGAGGAAATCTTGGAACAGTCTGAATAAGCTGCAGGCCAGCTGTGCTCATTTCAATACAGTATAGGATCTCATACAAGTTCAAGAGAGCTGTGCAGGCTAGCACCAAACAGCCACTTAGCAAAAATGACAAAAAGCATTCATATTCATGTACACAACAGCTTTTTCCACTTTACACCATTTCAGATATGCAAAACTATCGTGGGCATTTTCTCGCGTGGCCAAGATTTTCTGAAATGAACATCGTTTCTTTGGGCTTAGCTTATTTAAATACAGGTGCAGCCCCACTATCTGCCGATGACTGTTAAAACTTGCGTGAACAGCAAAACTATGAATACCACCCAGGATCTTTGTCAAAGCATCTTTTAGTCTCATCTTGGTGATTTTGCTATGTTCTAAGGTTTGTATTAATTTATAATTTGCAAAATTAAAACCAAGGTAACTTTTTTTCCTATTGGTTGCATACAGAAACGTTTACTGTTAAGGGTCTGGTTATGGCTAGAGGGTCCACAGACCACTTCTCTTGGACAGTTAAGCAACTATATACTCACCAATACTCAACTTCATGGTTGCTAACATTTTTTCCACATAAAACAGTTAAAATTTAGCAGCAGCAAAGCTTTGACCACCACTTATCTAATTCTCCACTTCTGATCACAGGCAACAGGAGACATTTCTGCAGAAAGAACTGGCTGTTTATCAGCTTGCGACTCTGCCGTGTTGCATACTAGTTCCGAGTAGGTACTGCACAGCTGATGAAAACCCACCAGGATAGGTCTGCAAAATATGAAGAGTCAGTCACAAAAAATTTGCCGGTCAGCCCAAAAATAACCAACTTCATAGAGTTACCCACAGTGTGGAAGTGTCAAGGGAAGTAAGATAATACATAAAACTGGTACTTTAGCTACATGGGATATAGTGTATGAAGGATATGTAGGAAGAAGAAAGGACACCTTTTACAAGAAAATATCCACGACCTTTAGGACAGCCTGAAGGGGATGACTGGAAAGGGCTTAAGCAAGTAGAAAGTTTACAACAGGAGTTTCAAGTGAGGGAGAAAGTACTGTTTCAGATTCCCACATTAAAAACAAGCTTCTTCCAAAATGAGTGTGACCCTATGAAAAATCACCCAGCAAATCAATAAATAAGGAAAACTTCAAGTTAGTGAACCAGGAATTAGTGCGCGGTGCGAATCTATCGTGCAAGACTAGGGAAGGAAAGGCTTTCTTTATAACGAATGGGTTGTTTCAGTGTATAGTTACACCATACATTCCCAAGAGGCTCCGACAACCTTCCAGAAGCTGCAGGACAAACTATTAAAATCTCATCAGGCTTGCACTGCAGCATACCTAGAGGATATTATCCATTTAAAATAACTTGATTCATATCTCCAAGTTACAGGCAATACTTTGTTCACTGAAGTAGCCTGGGCTTACCATTAAATACCCACAGTGCAAAACCATAGACAATAAAGGTAAAGTATCTTGGATATATTAAATGTACAAAGCCAAAGCCGTACCTCTCCGCAGTCAGTCTTATTGTCTCCGACTTCTGAGACCCTTTACTGTCTATACAGCCCTGGAGGTTGATTTGTGGGCTGTGCTTGGGCAGAAAGTGGGTGCCAAAGAGAATCCAGTATCTTATCTTAGTTTCTGTTTTAAGTTTCTTACCAAGTACTCCACCCCTAAAAGTTCCTGGCCATCAAGTAAACATCAGACTCCCTGCTATATTACCCTTTTAGGCAAGGAGTTCACCAAGGTCAAAGATCAGACCTCCTTCTGGTGGCTGCATCAGCCGAAAGGGAACATCAGTCTCACTGTGCTGGACTGCTGTAATCAACTATTCCACTTATGGTTGTGGTAGGTCGGTCCACTGCCCACAGATCTTCCAACTCATTTGAAAGTCAATGAGTTAAAGCTGGGGGGGGGGGATCATCTCTGGCACAGCGTGTTGGCACCACTAGAACTGCCAAGCAGGCAAGCCATACCACAATAAGGGTAGTTCAGCACAATGACATTACTGTGAGGACATTCGGAGTACTTGAGTGACAAATACATTTGTAAAGCTAGTACACAGTAAAGTTACTGAAGCAGACTAATGAAGTCCGGCACCTTTAAGCCAGCTTGCCAGAGGTCCAGGTGAGAATGTATCCAAACGTGAGCCAACTTTAAAAAGGAGGCACGTTTCAAAATGGTAGAAGGCAATGGAATTTCAGGCGCGTCTGTATCACTCACAAAGAGAAGTGGTTAAAGTGAAGGGAGATTATTGGAGGCCTGGGATCAGTCTCAGATGGCAGCCCTGTGGAATAATTGCATTTTACCAAGGAATGCTCGGTTACTGGAGGACTTTGAGGTTACCTGTGCTGTACATGTTGGACTTTGGCAACCTGCAGTTTTATTACCTTCAATGCGGTGAAGTCTTAAAACCCTGTGTTGGAGTAATATTGTTTAATACCTTGAAATCTTACTTGAGTTTGTTGTTCTTGGGCCTACATACTTACAAAGGTGCAACAATTTTCTCTTGTTATACTGCACAGCTTGTGCTACCACCTTCTTGCAAAAGTCCCATTTATTTATCAGACAGAGACAGACATTTCCACGTAGAACAAGGCACTTCAATTTCAAAAAACAAATCTGCTTTATAAACATTTAGTAAATCTTACCTGCAAACGATAGCACAGTTCTAGGAAACAACCCACAACAGCATGTTGAAACATGCACAGTACTTGAATGCTGCAAATGAGAATCTCAAAAATGTATATCAAGCACCACCACACTTGGCTGGATTTTTACTTATTTTACTGACATCCTTAAACCCCCCTCCAACCAGACTACTGTTACTACCACCACCACATCCCATTAACAGAAACAGCAGCTAACCAGTTTAGCTCTCATTTCATTTGTATTATCCATTCCTTGCTCAAAAACAGCCTCTCCAAGCCCCCCTTATAATCCCAGAACAACCTAAAAACAGACAAACTCTACAAATTTTCAATGTGTACCAAACTCTACAGTAAAATGCATCTCAAACAAAAGCCTACAACTATAGCCACTGAATCTTACAGCAGAGTATGCAAGAATCTTTTTCACATCCTAAGTCAATCCTTAAAACAGTTCTATTAATGAATGAAAGTACTGCTCAATGTGCAGAAAAAGTATTATGCCTCTACACAAAGATGGAGCATCCACTGAGTTTACTGTCGAGCTATAGCAATTCTAGACAGACTTTCTAAAATCCTAGAAAAATATATCCACTCGCAACTAATAAAGTCTCACAGAATCTCATAACTACCACCACATATGTTTCTGGCCAAAGCTTAGTACCACTACCTTCTTTTTCAGTTTTACCACCATCTAGATGATTAAACAAATATAGTTTCAACCATTTATCTTGACCTATCCAATACATTTAACACAATATTCAATTAAAATCCGATAAAACTCTCCTCCTTAGACTTCTCCCACTCCGCTATACATATCCTAGTTCCACAGCTACTTATGCCATACAACATGCAGTTAAGTGGAGCAGAGCTATTCATCTTTCCTTCCTGTCTCAGTAGAAATTCCACAGGGATCCATCTTAGGCCCTCTTATTATTTAACATTTCAAACTTTATTCCACCTCCAAACAAGCAAAACTAGTGCACTATGCAGATGACCCTTGTATGTGCATCACCAGCATTAGACAAACCACAAACACTTATTTATTTTATTTTTCATTTGTTAACCGGGGGTGTCCGACTGAGCCGAAAAGGCCCTTTTTCAGAAGAGGCCCGGGGAGAAAAGCTCCACAAAGAAAAGTTACAGAAACATTTAGTTATTTAGACATGATCAGTATACACACAAATTACAGGAGACATGTTTTTACAGTGGTATGCGGCACATAAAACAGTTACAGTGGAGAGAACAAACAAAAACATAAAGGTAATAAATAGGTTTGTGGTGTACAGCTGAAATTTGGAACATAGGTAGAATACATACATAGTACACAGGTACAGTACATACATTGTAGATTAGCCAGTGTTGAGTAAGATTGAAAACTATTATCAAATGCTCTAGATTTTGTATGTATGTGTTATCCGCTTTCACTAGCCTGGGGAGCAATCATGGCACTGCCAACTTTCCTTGAGATGTTGCCTGATGAGGTCTTTAAAGGAGGCTTTGGATGATGTGTTTTGAATGCTTGTAGGGACAGAGTTCCATTTTTTTAGCCACTGAACTACTATATAGTGCATCACCAAAGCTATTGTAGCTGTTGGTGACTTCTAGTAGTAGTTTGCTTGATGATCTAAGAGGCCTTTTGGCTAAGTTATGTTGTACTAGGTTTTTGAGGGCAGGACACTTATTGGGGAGGTAATAGATAGAATGACAGAGGCAGAGCCGATTGTAGGTTAGGAGGTTGGGCAGTTCAAGCCAGTGGAGCTGTCTCAAAGCAGTACAGTGATGAGTTCTATAGGAGCAATTTGCAGCAAAGCGGGCAATTCTGTTATAGCAGGCTTCAATTTTGCTTATTTCAGTTTTGTTGAGATTAGTCAGAATGGGAGATGCAGAGAGTAGGGTGGACAGAAGTTGGGAGCGAGCAATGGTTGATCTTGTGTTGTTGGCAAGAAATGGTTTGATACGGTAGAGCGACCCCAGTTTGGCATGTACTGTTTTAACAGTCAAGTTGAGATGACTATCAAATTTTAGGTGGGAGTCTATGGTTATTCCCAATAGCTTAGCCAGTGCCACTGGAGCAATTGGAGTAGCATTAGTGGAGTAGATAGTGAATTGACCGTTAGTGTTTTTGTTAGAACTGGTTATAATCATAAGCCGAGTTTTCTTTGGATTGAGGATAAGTTGGGCTTTGGTAAGGTAATTTTCAACGTCAGAGAATGCTAGTTGAGTTGTTTGCAGGAGGGTGGGAATGTTTTGTGCAGCACAGATTAAGGTAGTGTCATCTGCATACTGAATTATAGATGCATTCTGTGTGGAGGTATGGAGGTCATTTGTGAAGACTGAACAGTAGTGGTCCTAAGATAGAACCCTGTGGGACTCCTATAGTTATGGGCAGCTGAGGAGAGAGAGAATTTTCCCATTTCACAGCTTGGTACCCGTCAGTTAAGTAGCTTTGGAACCAGGTAAGAGTGGAATTTGATAGAAGATATTGGTTTAGTTTGTTTAGCAGGATTTGGTGAGACTGTCAAATGCTTAAAAAAAAAATTGTAGGCCTTCATTTTTAAGACGGTTTACGGTGTCTGTGAAGCAGAGGAGGGCTGTAGTCGTACTATGGGCAGGTCTGAAACCATGATGAGTAGGTGACAGGATGTTGCTGTGTAGGAGAGTTTAGCATCTGGGTATAGATACATTTTTCCAGGATTTTAGCATCTGGGTATAGATACATTTTTCCAGGATTTTGGCATGGATACATTTTTCCAGGATTTTGGCCGGGGGGGGGTAAAGCAACGGGTCTGTAGTTATTAAGTTCAGTGGAGGTCCCGCCTTTATGTATGGGTGTAACACAGGATATTTTCCAGAGTTTGGGCACATAGTTTTCAACAACTGATCTGTTTATGAGTGGAGACTGGGATAGCAATAGCATCTGCTGCGAGTTTCAAGAAATAGCTGGGGAGTAGGTCGGCTGCTGTTGATGAGGTTTTTAGTTTGGAGAGCATGCTTTTGATTGAAGTGGTGGAAACTGTTTTGAGGGTAAAGCTTGTATTAGTGTTATTTGTGTTGGGGGGGGGGAATAGTGAGGAAGAAACTGTCCTGTGATACTAAGGATAGAATTGAGTTCACAAAGTGGGAGTTGAATTGTGTTTCGATGGGAACTTTAGTGTCAGGGATGGTTGGTTTGGGGGTAACCTTTTGGGTGGCTTTTAGTAGCTGGTTTACATTTTTCTAAAATTTTTGTGGGTTGTGTTGGTATTTAGTTTGTAATGTTGTGTAGTAGGATTTTTTGTCCAGCCTAATGCATTGTTTTGCACGGTTGTGCAGTTCTTGGTACTTAGTTAGGCTTTGTGTTTCTTTGTTTTTTTGATAGTAACGCCAGGCAGCGTCCCTGGACTTGAGGATTTGTTTGGTTTCTTTACTGAGCCAGGGGTTTGTAGAGGTTCTAATCTTGATTTTGCGCAATGGAGCAACAGTGTCTAGGTGTTGTAGAAATGTTTTGTTGAAATATGCTACAGCCTGGTCAAGTGGGAGGGTTTTTAGGGGGGGTCCAGTCACAGTTACAGAGTAAAGTGCTGAGGACCTCAGGAGAGAATTTGTGTGTGTTTCTAGTGGATATATAGTTAGTGGTTTTGCATATGCTTGTTCTACTACGTATAAAGTATATTATGTTGTGGTCACTTAAGGTGTCTGGGAGACTGCCTGTGTGAGGGTACAATGTGGGGTTGTTAGTTAAGACCCAATCCTTCTTAAACTAGCCTAACTACAAAAACACTGACAAACTCCCACAATCCGAAGAAAACCAAACTAATGTTACTCTTAAAGCACTAAACAGCTCAGAAACACTTATTTCACACCATCTCAAAATAATATGGCCTTAGAGTTAGTATCCCAAATAAATATTCAAAGTTTGACCAGTATGTATTTAAAATGGTTACACACACATCAGAAACTTGGGTAATCAGTACAGATCCAAACCACACCTTAGCAATAAAGCTAAGAAATCCATTTCCTCATCATACCTACTTCAAGCACTTCTGTACACATCCCTTACACCTTACAAACGTTAAAATATATACACAACTAGAACACTAGGATCATGTTATAACAAAATTATAAGGTTTGCTGCTAATCTTGCTTCCTACTCTCATCCCAGTCTAGCACTCAAACGGCTAAATTTGTTACAGCTAACCCCACCACCTTACCTACATACAGTTACTGACCTTCCATAAAATTGTGCATAAAACCAGATAACTGTCCAGTTTGGAAAAACATCATAGATCTGCTTTTGTTGATCCAGATAGTCAGTATAGGGTGTGGTAGCCCCATTTCAGCAGAGGCCCGTGGGAGAAAAACTCCAGTAACAAAATAGGCAATTTTATACAACAGAGAAAAATGTAAAAGCTTAATAGAAATAAAGTAACTGAAAGGCAGCTACGCTAGAAAAAAATACATCTTCAAATCAGTAAAATACAAAGTCATTACATATTAATAGAAGATAAATTTAGCATGTGCAGCAAGCTTTAAAAATGCCAAATTACAATTTTACATAGGAGTAGAAAGTAGAGAAGAGGTGAGGAATGGAGAATAGTGCATACATGTTAGGTGATACTGAAAAAGAAAGCTGTAGTTACGATGAGGTAGATGTAGAAGACAACAATAAGATGGAATTTTGCTGGAGGGAAGAACTGGTCAAATGGCAATCAAATACAACAGAAATGGCAGTAAGGACCAAGGGATAGGAGACAGGAAATTTACAGTGAGAATTTCCATTGTTGAGGCATACAGGAGTAATCACTGTGTGTAATGGCAAAGGTAGTCCAAGCAGGGGAGGTGCAAGAACAGAGCAAACTGTTTTAGCAAGTTTTTGAAACTGGATATGCTGGCTTGTTGTTTGATGGTGGTAGGAACTAAATTCCAGATTTTGGAGACATGAGTACAAGGATAGGAACCTATGCTCCACCAACAGAACCCATAGACAACATTGCTGAAGCCTCTCTACTTAAATTATGTGGCCAGATTTTGGAATTTATCAGACTCCACCTCAAGTAAACAAACAACCTAACTACTTCCACAAACCAGCTAACCTAAACTCGCTATGTTCCTAACTTCATCTCATACTAACTATAACCTAACCACTATATTCTATTTTCCCACTAGCTACTACCACCTATACGCACTACTTCATCCCTTCCAAACTCCACCTGTTACACACTCAGTTTTGCAGTATTTATTCCATTTTTTTCCTCTGCCTCCACTATTAACCAACTACAGCCTTCTCCAATTCAGCCTACATCACTCTTCTCTTTGGACAAATTTGGATCCAATGTTGTCTTTTCCATCCGGATTCAATCTGTGAGTTATCGTATCGGATTTGGATCCCATGTCAGCCTTTCCAAGAGACTTCAGCTCTAAAGCTCTACCTCCTTTACCTGTAATACCTTACTTCCACCCATCTACACCAGATCCCATTTGCCACCCTGAGGGGCTGCAATGCAATTGAGAACCCCATCAATTATAATTTTGTATCCTTTGTGCTTAGCAACAGGCTTGCTAATTTGATTTTTGCCACCTTCCTTCACCGTTGAGCTTCTTGTTTGTCACTCTATGCGGTGTTCCAGCCCTTTTTCAAAGTCCTTAAAAAAAAATTAAAAATGAAAGGATATTTTTGCCCTAATCATTCTTTAGTGCATGTCTCTCTTAGGTTAGTAGGTAATAAAGTTTGGGTGTCGTGTGTGCTTTGCTGGTTTTGGTTGGTGGCCAACTGGCTTTCTCCTCAGTTTCATCATGGAAAAAGGATAAAGGATTTAAAAAACGCATGGATTGAGGCCACAATCTGCCTGCTTTACACATCCCCAATTAGAGAGTCTACAGCCTCAGTGCAGTATTGGGCTGAATTTGGTAATCATGGACTGAACATGCACCAAGCAAAGTTGAAGGGCTCATCTGTGAAGGAGCCCGTTAAGAGAGTGAAAGGAATCGGGGGGGTGGACAGAATCTAAAGAACCCTAAAGTCCAGGAAAAGGAAGGGGGGGGGGGAATTACAAACAACTGTCTCAATTCCTCTGATCAGCCTGACCTAAACATCCACCAGGCTTTGGCTGCTTTGGTGCTAGGATCAGCTCTGTTCTCTCAGAGGCTATCCCCTACAGTGCTGGCTTTGGGGGGGGGGGGTTAAGGAATTGGTGTCTCTGGCTTTAAGTGTTTCCAGTCACTTCTTGGCTAACAGGGTGGTAGACTTGGTAGGGTGCAATCTCCTTTTTTCCCCCAGTTACTCCAAGAAATCTTTCACCAGAGACATCCCCCTTCTCCAGATCAAATCCTAACACTGGCACAAGGGTTTAAATGCCTTTGTCAGTGGCCAAGTCAGCCTGCTTGGTTGAGAGTAACTGATGCACTGTTCCTTACAGGTCTAGATTCATCTAGGGCTCCTCCCTGCCACACTGTCTCCAGGTCCATCTTTTTTTACGTCCTTCCCCAGGCCCTTCAGCTCCAGGGCTTATGAATCTGGTCACCTTGCCATCACTCAAGTTGGCACCAACAGCTTGGCTGCTTTAAGCACAGACCCTTAACTTGGCACTCTCAACTCTGGTGGTGTCAGAGCTGAGTGCATCTTGGAGCAGAGAGTTTGGGGCCAGGATTTCAGGGTCAGGTTCAACTTTCCAGATTTAGGAGTCGTTCCTTCCTCTCAGAGCCTTGGCCCAACGGTTTGGCTCCAGTCTTCAGAGCAGATCAGGTCAGCCTTGGAGCCTGGCATCGCTCTGGGGTCCTTGGATCCCAGGAGTGTCTGCTCCAGATGTCTTCCATCAGCTTCTACATTTGACGATACGGAAAGCAATCTTTTTATGGAACTTCTTTGCCAGGGCAGTGGTTGGACCGCCAAAGCCCTTCTCCACAGTCTGTGTGTTTTTGGGGGCCTTTGGTGTAGGCCCATTTATGTCCTGGGTGGTTCCTCCTCTGGACGTGATTATCAACATGGTGTCCCAGACAGAATGGAGGAAATCAGACAGGGTGCAACCAATCCTCAAAAACCTGATAATCTTGGTTATGCCTAAGGATCAGCCATAATTGGAGTAAGGGGCCTGCACTCTACACCACTGTGGTGGTGGCAGCCAACAAAAAGTCATTTACGACTGCTCCTTGGTCCTTCTCCCAAACATGAACTCTATGGCTTTGGACCATTTAGGAAAGCATGTCTACACTTCAGCAACCTTTACACTGAATGCTTTATTTGGCTCATCTGACAAAATTTTAGCATGACCTTGTGTCAAAGGTAGAAGACTCAGCAGGGCCTAGAAAGACTCTGAGGCACCATTATCAACTATGAAATAGACAATGCTGCCAACTCTCGCAGCGGGCACCGGCATATGCCTGTATTATATAAATTTTGTGGACTGCTTTAAGGAGTCCTTGATCAGGGGCACATTAACTAGAAGTAAGCAGGATGGAAAGACGGAGTCTGCTGGTTTGTCATTCCTCAATGGTCCTACAGGAACCAGAATGGAGGGGGGGGTCTTTGTTCACAAATTGCAGCAGTATTTTCTTTAGGACTCTCTTGGTAAAGGTGCCTTCATGGCGGGGGGGGGGCAAAGAATGGACACCACCCATGTAGTGGGAGGAGTCCACAAAATCAGGGCTTTGATGGAGCTTTCTGGAAGGCCATTTAACATTCCTAAAGGGATGACAGGCTGCCCTACTCTGCAGGCACTCAGAGGTCGCGTGGCTCTCCATCCAAAAGCTTGGGACACCATCCCCTTAGAAGCATAGGTGTTGAATCTCACAACCAGAGGATGTACAATTCCATTTGTGCTCCCAGAGAGGGAAAACAAAAAAATTACTCCCAGCCATTTCACCCAGTCAGAGAAGATGCACAAAAGCTGAGATTCAGAAGTTGGCAAAAAAAAGGGGTCTAGAGTGTATTTCACAATCTTTAGTGTCAAAGAACACCGGACCAGAAACCAATTTTGCATCTGAGCAAAATGAAATGCTATGTCAAGCAGACCAAGTTCTGAATGGTCAGGGCATCCACTCTGCCTCAGAGGATGGACAATTGAATATGTTCAACAGATCAAGAATGCCTACCATCATATAAAGACTGAGGCATTCCAGGAAGTTTCTTTGCTTTTGCTTGGAGTCAATTATCATCAATTGACAGAGCTGCCCTTCACAGCCCCCAAGTTGTTTACCAAGTGCACTGGTCCCAGGTTTTTCCAAAGTTGGACAATTGGCTCCTCACCACACTCATGAGGGAGGCACGGATTAAAACTCAGGACTCTCTACTCCACTCATGTCTATCCTTAGGAATCACTGTGAACTACGAGAAGTCCAGTTTACAGCCCATTCAAGCACTGGAGTTCTTAAGCTGCCATTTGGCTACAGCTTCTCTAACAGCAAAACTTCCAGTCCACACGAACACCTCTTCAAGCAGAAGCATCTCATTTACTCCTTTCTCACAAACCCCCAACCTTCACGGCCCAGACACTTTTGGGTCACATGGCAGCATAGATTTGCTTGATGCCACTGGCTAGGTACCACACAAGAATATTGCAGTGAATGTTAGTAGCTCAATGACCATCATTTAATATAGCCCATTAATTTTCTTATCACAAGAAACATTTTTTTGGGCACAGATCAGATGGAGTCTACCAGTCACCATCGGAGGACCTTGTATTTTTCCCCAACCTAAGACCATGGGTCACTAGGGATACCTCCCTTCAAGGGTGGTGGTGCACATTTCAAAGGGAAGAGGGGACATGGTCATCATTCCAGGACAATCTCCACATCAATATCTTGGGAGAGGATAGCGGTCCTCCTAGCACTGCAGTCTTTTCAGGACATTCTTCCCAAGGGTGTGATCTTGGTTCAAATTAACGTCTGTGGCTTGGTACCCAACCTAAACAAAATGGAAAAGATGATGCAGTTATCCTCTATTGTGAAGCCATGAGGGTGTGGCAAAGGGCAAGCTCCTCAGGGGTTTCTGATCGCAACACACATCCCAAGGATGCCGAACATCTTGGGTGGACAGTTAAGGAAAGAAAATTCTTCTTCCTTGACAGTGGTCCCTGAATACAGAAGTGGCAGATTGGATTTTCCAACGCTCTGGATCACCACTTGCGACAATCACCACTTGCGACAATGTGCCACCCCGTCAAACATGAAGTGCAGTTTTTACATCCTGGTTCCCCCCATGGATCAGTCACTAATGACACTTCTGTACACTTGGCCCCCCACATTCATTTGTATGCATACCCACTCATTTTCCTCATAAAACATTTCTTCAGAAAACAGCCCTTTGCAGAGACTGATTCTCAATGCCTTGGTCTGAAAGTTAGGTCCCCCTTTTCTGTGGCCTCACCTTTAGCAGCCACCCTGTATCCTGGACCTCATTCCAGGTTTGATTCACATCCAGTGGGTACCAACCCATCCAATACTCATACCCTCAAACCGATAACATGGTTTCTCCAGTCCCCATGATGTCCAAGGATCTCAGGCTCTGACAGAATTGTCAATATTTTATCCTCTTCCCAGAAACCCTCTATACAGGAGATCTATGCAAGTAAGACAGAATTTGCAACTTGAACTTTGTCTAAACTGTCTAAAAGTTTAGACTCCATTTCAGATCCATTTGATGCCATTCTGAAATTTCTTGCTAACCCCTTTCAAACTAGGTTGAGCTATTCTATTATCGATGTTCAGTTGCCCACTATTTAAAATTTTCACATTAGCAGAGAATGCACTGGCAGCTGCTCTAAAGATTTCTAAAACTTTGTTGAGGAGTACATTCTTATTGCATCTCCCAATCTGAGATCCCATTCCTCCTTGGGATTTGCCCTTCCTGCTGCACATCTTAACCTGCCACCTTTTTGAGTATTCAGCCACTATTACCTTAAAGACGGTTTCTTGGAAGACCAACTTCTTGTTGGCTGTTACTTCAGCTAGACATATTTCACAGTTGCAGGCCTTATCCGCAGTATCCCCTTATCTGATTTTTTAGAAAGACAGCTACTGGTAGGATTGATCGTTTTACCCAAAGTAGCTTCAGAGTTTACTTTGAACAAGATTACTCACTTACCAGTGAGTTTTCCCGAACTTCAAAGTGAATATTTGCTGCACTGTCTAAACATTCAGACAGCCGAGACTATTTTGACAAAACAAAACAAAAGCGTTTAGAAAATCAAAAACTTTTTCATCTCATTATCCAAAGCATGGCTTAGCAGACCAGTGTTGAAAGCAACCCTTCACAAATGGTTGTCAGAATCCTTTCGATTCAACACCCCCCCCAAAGAAATGCAAAGTCCTTACCAGCAAAACCAAACGGTCATGCTACCAGAGCAGTAGCCAATTCTAATACCTTATACTCCAGAGCCTATACTAACATTTGTCCTGCTACTACTTATACATTTGTGTCCCATTAAAAACAGGATGTGAAGTCAAGGTTCAGGCCTCATTTGGTTCTGCTATTATGTGAAATGTTCTCTCTTGGGACCTCCCTGGGATTATACATGGCTGGGGACTCTGTCCTACAACTTTAAGCCAGGCAGAAAAATGACATCAGATACAAAAAAAAAAAAAAAAAAGTTATGTACATGCCAGTTTTCATCCTGTTCAACTATCCCTTTTTAGTGCTTTTGTCATGTCAGCAGGCAACCAAGCTTTCAGGGTTCTCCCTTTGGATCCCACATTAAGGTCCAGGAGTGGTTCTCAAAATGTCTGCCCCTCATGGAGATATTAAACTAGATTTAAGGTAGATGGGGAGCAAAGCACTGCGGGGAGAACACGAGAAGCTCAAGAGTTGAAGTCTCTTGGAAAGGTTGGCATCGGATCAGGGTCAGATCAGATAACCCACAGATTGAACCAAATGGAAAAAGACAAGGATCAATAGTTATGGTAAGTACAAAACACTCACTGTAACATCTTACAGTCTTCCACTATACAAATAGGGCATGACCATACAGAGGTTATGCATTTTTAAATTTGCACTATTGTAACTTTGACTGTATTTCATTTCATGTCTTAAACTAATCTCATTGTTCAGCCATCAACCAAATATTTTTCTTAGACGTACAGCTTTGTTCCCCAGGCTTCCACTGAAAAGGGATATGCTCTTACCTCTCAAATTGTCCAGAATTTCACAGAATGTTCTTTATAAAATGTGTTTTTCTGGAAAATCAAGTATTGAAATTAATGACATACACTTGAGCTTCACACCTTTCAGAAAATGCATGCTAGAACAAAGTGATGTAATCAACCAGAGTTTATAGAAAAAAGTCAGACTTTCCTGGTAAAAAAAATACACACACGTACGCACGCACACACACACACACACACACACACACACACACACACACACACACACACACACACACACACACACACACACACACACATGTACGCACACACACAGAATGACTAATTAGGATCTGGGCTACATCAATGCTCACTGAAAGGCCACAACCAAAAGGATCCTGTCCCAGAGCACTATATTGAATAGCAGCGAGCTAGACCTCAACTCCAAGCCATCTTATCAGCTCGCACACAAGTACTACATCTTAAAATTATCGGTCCTGACACACTAGGAAATCACATGACCTTTATTTGAACATACATGCCACAAAATCATAAAATGATCTGAACAGTACTGACAGCTCAAGTCAAATTATGTACTGTACAAGTCCTCACAGTATAAAAACACAACTCAAGCTCTTTCTCTAACCATATTATGGGTACATTTTTGCTATACAACTGTTGAAACTCATTTCCCTCACTGCTCCTTCAAATGAAGCTTTTATACTTGAATACATATTTAAAAGTGCAACTTCCAAACTGCCAGTGCAGAGAAATAAGGCTTTTGAGCTGTTAAGGAGTTGCTTCCTGTAGTCAAAGGGATAGAATGTGATTCATTCCACCTCCATCCGTCTACTATGCAGCTCTAAGCAAATCACTTAACTAGACAACGCTGCCAGATCACCCTTTAACAGACACCCAAGTGGAACAAAAACTACTAGAGCAGTAACTTCACTTACTTTTGAATATGCACACTGAATCAAAATTTCATTTACAAATTCTGTTAAGAGGGCACAATGTTCAAAGTAAATTACTACTGCCATAGCAGCAAAACTCTTCACTGTCTATGTCACTCTGTGGAGGAACTCATGCATCACAGCGCTACAACTGTATTTAAGGCAGCTCAGTGCTAACTCAGACTGGTAAAGGTAAGCAGAGTTCAGATTAATACTTAGACCACTCAGTCGAACAGGCCCACCTACCAGTTCAATAAAGAACTTCCTCCCCTGCACCAAGCAAATGCCTGGAGGAGGCAGGGGGGAAGACTTGATTGTCTGCAGCACTAGAACCTGCTAATGGCTCAAAAGACTGAATATTTCAATATACATAGATTTAGTCAGACAATTTCATTTAAATTAAAGAACAGACAATCATAACAGTAAAACTAGGGAACTGGGACTATAAACAAAGTTTCCCCTTAACTTCAAGGCTCTTAATTCTGTAGTTAGTATACTTAAAGTTGTGGGGGGTATAGTGAGGTGGGGATCTTGGGTCTCTACAAACACTTTTGTAAAAGCTGACACTAAGCTGACACTAAGCAGGGGACTTTTCCTCCCAAAACGTACTGTAATCTCATTTCAGAACATTATGATGATTGCTATTAAAGAAGCATTTCCTCAGAATGAGGTTAACTTCACCCACTCATTTTACGTTACATGCCCATACAACAGTGAGAATCTCCAACCTTTTAAAGAGGCTGCTCATACGGCACTTATCACCTGCAACAAGCACATAAATTGCAACTCTTCTCTTCCTGGCAACAATTCCCCTTACAATGTCCTCATGGAGACACTTCCTGCACTATGTCTATGAAGGTTTTTCAAGTATATCAAAGCCTAAGGCACTGTACACAAAACTGCACCCTTGACTATAAAACATCCTTCCAGGGTAAGATTGTATTCTTCTAGCACCAGTAAGGCCACAAGTCTCCAGACTTGCTCAGAATAAGGCATTCAAATAAGAGGATTTAAAACTCTGGCCTCTAATTTTGTTCCTCAAATTTATGAAAGCATACCGTTGACATTTCCTCTCAAAGTCCTCAGTTATATGCACTCCCTTAATGCAAGTTAGGAGGTATTGAGATGTTTAAAGGATACTTATCTACTAGCCAATGAATGACATCCATCAGAACCAAAATAAACTGCTTTAAAAACTAAGCTAAAGTCATATGAATGATGCAAATCCCACATACTTATTTCATCTGCTAATGCAGTAAGAGGGTTGGACAAACTGACCCCTTTCAAGCTAAACCTGGTTCATGAGATTTCACAGTTTTCCAAGAGGGGCCAAGTGTTTTATTTTGCTTACACCTCTACAGGAAATCATATACTGTAATCAACAGAAAACAAACATCTACAAGGAGGTTCACAGCTATTCTTACTCAGTCATTGTGATGAAAAGCCCTACTGACATGTGTAGCCAAAACCACAGCTTGTACTAGCCTGCTTTTGCATAAGCCCTGTTAATGCTGCCATTAAAACACCAGGAACTATTAGAGCGGTTTAAAAAAAAATATTACTACATGTCATAGGAAGTCCAGCTCTACTCTACAATTCACTATAACCAATTAGTGTTTTCCCACTTATTAGCTCCTACCATCATAAACCTCCAAGTTTTAGTAGCTTGCCCACTTCCAGGTAAATTCACCCCAGACAAGAGCCTGAAGGTGTTAGTGGCCATTCTGTGCAATACTTAAGCTACTCAAGCAGATTCTAAAACCCTTCTGTGTGTATTCCCCCATAAAACATCATTTTAGTACACACGTCTACTTCAAGTACTGTAATAAAATATATTTACTAGCTATATGAAACTTGCAATCACATTCATGCACCAACTGTTAACAACTTGTAAAGTTTGGTATCAAATGGTGGAAACTGAAAAAGGGTAATTGTGAGGTGGAGTTCAGGGATGAGTTAAGACAGGCACTGGGTGGCAGTGAAGAGTTACCAAATAGCTGGGTAACTACAGCACAGCTAGTAAGGGAGACAGCTAGAAAGGTGCTTGGTATCACATCTGGATAGAGGAAGGACGACAAGGAGACATGGTGGTGGAATGAGAAGTACAGGAGAGTATACAGAGAAAGAGGTTGGCAAAGAAGAAGTGGGACTGTCAGAGAGATGAAAGTAGACAGGAGTATAAGGAGATGAAGTGCATGGCAAAGAGAGCTGGTGAAGGCTAAGGATAAGGCATATGAAGAGTTGTATGAAAGGTTAGACACTAAGGAGGGAGAAAAGGACCTGTACCAATTGGCTAGCCAGAAGGACCGAGCTAGGAAAGATGTGCAGCAGGTAAAGGTGATAAAGGAGATAAAGGATAATGAGGGAAATGTACTCACAAGCGAGGAGTGTGTGTTGAGGAGATGGAGAGAGTACTTTGAGGGGTTGATGAATGAAGAGAATGAGGAGAGAAGGTTGGATGATATGTAGGGATAGTGAATCATGAAGTGCAATGGATTAGCAAGGATAGCTATGAAGAGAATGCAGAATGCAGAAGGCTGTTGGCCCAGATGACATACCTGTGGAAGCATGGAGGTGTTTGGGTGAAATGGCAGTGGAGCTTTTAACCAGAATGTTTAATGAAATCTTGGAAAGTGAGAGGATGCCTGAGGAATGGAGAAAAAGTGTTTTAGTACAGATTTTTGTAAGAATAAGGGTGATGTGCAGAGCTGTAGTAACTACAGAGGGATTAAATTGATCAGTCACAGCATGAAGTTATAGGAAAGAGTAGTGGAAGCAAGGTTAAGAAGGGACGTGATGATTAGTGATCAGCAGTATGGTTTCATGCCGGGAAAGAGCACTGCAGATGCGATCTTTGCTCGGAGAGTGTTGATGGAGAAGTACAGAGAATGTCAGGAGGAGTTGCATTGTGTGTTTGCAGACTTGGAGAAAGCATATGACAGGGTGCCTAGAGAGGAGCTGTGGTATTGTATGAGGAAGTCAGGAGTGTCAGAAAAGTATGTAAGAGTGGTACAGGATATGTACGAGGGTAGTGTGACAGCGGTGAGGTCTGTGGTGGAAGTGACGGATGCGTTTAAGGTGGAGGTGGGGTTACATCAAGGATTAGCTCTGAGCCCTTTCTTATTTGCAATGGTGATGGACAGGTTGACAGACGAGGTCAGACAGGAGTTCCCGTGGACTATGATGTTTGCAGATGACATTGTGATCGGTAGTGAGAGTAGGGAACAGGTGGAGGAGACCCTGGAGAGATGGAGATGTGCTCTAGATAGAAGAGGAATGAAGGTCAGCAGGACTACGACAGAATGTGTGTGTGAATGAGAGGGAGGATAGAGGAATGGTGAGGATGCAAGGAGTAGAGGTGACGAAGGTGGAGGAGTTTAAATACTTGGGGTCAATAGTTCAGAGTAACGGTGAGTGTGGAAGAGAGGTGAAGAAGAGAGTACAGGCAGGATGGAGTGGGTGGAGAAGAGTGTCAGGAGTGATTTGTGACAAGACTAGTACCTGTAAGAGTGAAAGGGAAGGTCTACAAGAGGGTAGCGAGACCAGTTATGTTATATGGGTTGGAGACAGTGGCACTGACAAAAAGGCAGGAGCTTGAGCTGGATGTGGCAGAATTAAAGATGTTAAGATTTGCACTGGGTGTGACGAGGGTGGACAGGATTAGGAATAAGTATATTAGAGGGTCAGCCCAGGTTGGAAGGTTTGGAGACAAAGCCAGAAAGGCACAATTACGTTGGTTTGGACATGTGCTGAGGAGGGATGCGGAGTATATTTGGAAAAAGATGCTAAGGATGAAGCTACCAGGTAACAGGAAGAGGAAGGCCTAAGATAAGGTTTATGGATGTGGTGAGAGAGAGGACATGCAGATGGTTGGTGTGACAGGGCAAGATGCAGAGAACAGGAAGAAATGGAAACAGGTGATCTGCTGTGGCGACCCCTAACGGGAATCAGATGTAAATTTGACACAGAAACTGCTTAACAATACATATAATGATTATATATCATCTTAATTTTAAATAATTTAGCACCCAAGACCAATAATACAGCTGCAACAAAAACTTCAAATAAAACTTGTCAAAGCAATCTGTTGAAACCAAACATAAGAAATGGAGGCAAAGCATAAAAATCACCAGAGAAGGCAGCAATGTACCCACAATCAAGAGTTTAAATTATACAGCTACTTTAAAATTACCCTGGGTACTCAAAACAACTTTTTAGTTCACCGCACTACAAAAATTAAATATCGTCGCAGCTCAGAAACTTTTACTGTGAAGAAATAAAAATGCTCCTTTACAGTTAATAGTTGCTGCTGCGCGGAGCTACTGCTGCAGGCTCCAGCATCCACTTAGTCTTCTGTGGAGAATGCTGTCAGCAAGTTATACCTAACTTAATCCAAAAAAAGCCTTATGAACAGGGCTGTTGTTCAAAGATCGGGATGCTAGCCTAAGGAATAACAGCTCAGAGGCTCTGACGTGGCAAGAAATACAGAAGCAGGAATAGCATATATTCTAAAGCTGCTGACATACTGGCTGTGCAAGCAGGCTCAGCTGGCTAAATTAAAGGGTTTGCACGTAGGACTCAATTAAAAGGTTACGTTCAGAAGTCACCGCTAGGTTCTGTACTCGTGCACACTACATCTAGACAGGGTGGATAGAAAAACAGAGGTACAATTCTATAATAAAAAGTTAGTGGTGATCCACATGGTCCGCAACGACCTCTAAAGCTAAGTTACAAGTTAACGCAAAATGATAAAAAGTTCCAGTTAACGAAAGGGTCACCACTCACGTCTAACACCACATCCATCTTACAAATCTGATATCATCTCGTTTTCAATGAAGTCCCAATTTTCCACGTTACCGGCGAAAGACAAAATTGAATCAGAGCACTCTATTAATGGGTATACTCGTTGGGCATTGACGGGTCAAAAGATGAGGAATCTGCACAACACAGCATACCACTTTCTCACGATGATATACACCTGGAATCCCACAAAAGTCTGCGAAAGAGTCAAAGTGAGAAAAAGAGACCCCGCGGGTTTCGTTCCAACAGCCTGTTGATATGGTCAGGAGTTGTCAGGTTCTGTAACATAGCTATACATCTTTGAAAACATAAGATGCCAATATCAATGAGACGAAGCAGCAGTAAACGAGAAAAAAATATGCATATGGTTTAGACTTACCCTGAGCCTAAATGTTCAACAAACTGCTTTAACGTTTTCCCTGAATGCTGCGTCTTTAAACAGTGTTCATCCACGTAAAAGTCTAGATTGCAACAACTACTGCGAATCAATGCTGACTAACTACATAAAAACGAAGATAAGAGAACAAGGTCCAAATCACTAATAGACCTCAGGGAAAACTAGTTTCTCGTTGTTTCTGCCCGCCTGTAGTTGTATACGTGGCGCACTACGCAGACCAACGTGCTCTGAGAAGGGAGGGGAAAAGACGTGAAGTAAATGAATTGTACACCAAAGTTCAAGTAGTAATTTGGGGAAGCGTAGAACTTCATTTGGAGTAGGTTAGCTTAATCGCTTTTCATTAAGTTCTTGTATTGCAGTAGTTTTTATATCTTGTGTCTTAAACTTTTGCTACTTACGATTGTTTTTAACTTATTCTGTGTAATTTTCAGTAGCTGTTGGATGGTGTAGAAACAAAGCGGTCAAGCATTCCTTTCGTTATTTTTCTTTACAATTCGCATAACTGTGGTGCTAAGTCCAGAGGTCCATCCATGAGTATGAAAAAGTACAGAAGGCTGGTAACCTGTGTAACGATTGGGGAGATATGGGCGAAGGCTGCCAGCCTAGTCAAATAGAATGTGATATGTAATTCTGCTATTTGTAAATGTAAAAATACAGGCATGTTTCTCGAGTGGAAAAGAATACTGCGAAATGTGGAACTGCAAAATATGTGACAACATTGCACTCTACTGGCCCAGTAAAGCATGTTGTGACCCTTTCGTGTTAGAATTCGGCTCCAGTGCGTCTGGATGAAGGTTTCATGCCCAGAATTTAGATGTGGAATGTGCTTTATTGCTCTAGTTTCTGTTAGACTATACATGTGAAATGACTTGTAAGTTTCTGAGCAGGGGTTAGATTGCTAAATTATGCCGTTTGTGGCCGGAGAACTCCAGACTTAAGTGTCAAAAATGATGTAATTTGGGAGGGCCTTAGAGACATGTTTGTTAGTAATGTTTAAATACTATTTCTCACAAGAGACTGGGAGCATTTTGATCTTGGATTTCTAACTCAGCACTCTGCCTAAGCTCACATGTAAGTTTCTAGCACTGTGATTTCTTGTAGGAATAGTTAAAGCTAGTAAAGATTAATTGGGTATTTTTCTTTGAAATCAGACTTGTCCTACTGTATTATTTTAATTTTCTGTGTGATCTCTGAACTCTTAGATATCTCTGTGATGTAGTAGTTTTGTCTTGTGTTTTAATTATTTATTATTAAATATTTTTAAAACCTACCTGTGGCTGGTTCATGTAGAGATAAATTATGCTTTAGAGTACATTATATATTTATAGAGTTTACTGTCTAAGCCCTTCCAATAATCCTAGACTGAATAGTCACATTACCACTGGATAATAATATTGCACAGTAATAATTGGACACCCTTTTAAGGGCCTTTTAGTAGCTGATATTATTATCTGGGTGGTGGCAGGAATTACTACCATATGGTCTGGGTAAAGGGGCACAGCTGGATAATCTGTGTCAGCCTTTCCCAGGAGAGTCTGTGAAGTTGTATAAATACTTATCTTAGAGTTTGTGTGTGGTGTGTCCGCTACTTGGCAGGGACACGTAGCACTGGTTGGATAGAGAGGGTACTGGAGGTTTTAGCTTGCCCAGATAGGCTGAGACTTGGACCCTATAGCTGTGTCAGTGGAGAGTCTTATTGGGGACCTGGTGAGCAAGGGAGCAACCAGCCCCAGACTGACTGTGATCTCTGTGTGCACTTAAGGGAAATTGTACTTTAATGTGTGTATTAGTTTTCCTTTCCTCTCTTCTAGGAGATGACCACCCTGATGTTAGTGGTGAGGATTGAGGCTCCTTGATTGCTGGGCCATCACAACTTAAAAGTACACAGATTGTGCAGGGTTATATGGGTCTTTCATTCAGACTACCAGCCCTCTGTACTTGGTGAGTAAGGATTACATTTTGTTATAGCGGATAAGGGCTGCAGGGTTGGCTGTGAAAAATGGAGAAACTTTTATTTTTTCCCATATTCTTTTTAAGATGTTGTCAGTGTAGTTTTTTAAAAGACTTGTGTAATAAAAAAAATAATTTTAGAAATACAGATAGCATAATTTAAAGAGTCAGCAAATAAACATTTTTACCACATTGACAAATACTCAAAACAGGAACATTTTACAGAAGCGTGAGGTTTTTGGAGAGCAAACTCTACTTTAAATCATAAATAAATGGGTTTCAGCACTGTAAAATAAATACTCATTGTTAAACCTGTGGCAGGGCTAGCTGCTTGACAGAGTAAAATATTGCTCTAGGTGATGGACATGAGCATTTGCTTGTCGCAAGTTCAGGATCCCACTTATGCCAGGGAACCCAGTTGTTGTTATCAGTGTGAGGGGTGCATGTGCCTGCCATAAAGTTCAGCAGTCCTAGGTCAATAAGCTACTTGGCCAGCCGGTGCTAGAGCTGGACACAAACCCAGTCGACCTTCTAAATGTGAACTATGAATTGCTACACTCCATTTAGGTTCACTGTCTGACAGGATGCACTTTAGAAGTGGAGTACATCCTATGAATCCAGGAGACAAGATGGAAAGGCAGGCCAGCAAAACCACCCAGCTTGGGGTCCAGAGTCTGCTACTCAGGAGGAAGACAGAAGTCTCAATCCTCACCACTAACACCAGTGAGGGGCGTCTGCATTGGGAAGGATAACAAATACACACACAGTAAAGTACAATTTCTCTTAAGAGCACACAGAGATCACAGTCAGTCTGGGACTGGTTTCTTCCTTTCCCTCCAGATCCCCATTAAGACTCCCCAATGGCACAGCTATAGGGTCCAGATCTCACCCTAGTGGTCAAACTAAAACCTGCAGTACCCTCTTTGTCCAACCAGTGCTTCGTATCCCTGCCCAAGTAGCTGACACACACACACACACACACACACACACACACACTTTGGGATATGAGTTGTATACAAACACACAGACACTCCTGGGGAAGACTGACACAGGTTCTCCAGCTATGCCCCTTCTGTCCAGGCTATAAGGTAGTAATCACCACCACCAACCACTAATATCAGCTACTAATAAGGCCCTTGTCAAAGGGTGTCCAATTATTATTGTGCAATATTATTATCCAAATGGTAAGTGTGACTGAACAGCAAAGCTTATTGGAGTGACTTGGACAGTATCACTATATACATGCAATGTACTATAAAGCTTAAATAAATTATCTCTTCACAAAACAGCCACAGTTAAAAGGTTTAAAAATACTTAATAATAAAAACACAAGACAATACTTATTACTACACAGTGCTAATCAAGAGTTCAGAAATTACAGGGAAATGCTTAAATAATACAGTAGAATAGTTCTGGCATCAATACAGAAAAACAGTTAGTCTAATCTTCCTATTTCCTAGCTATATGTAGGAGAAAACACAGTTCTAAAATAAACTTGCATATAGAGCATAGGCAGAGTGCTGATGATGTTGGATGCTCTCAAGACAAATGCAAAAATGCTCTGAGTCTCTCTGTCCTTAAATTGATAACAGAGTACCACTGACTCATTTCAGATTACATCATTATTTTCTGTTTCCGAGGCTAACAGAAGTTTAGAGTGTAACACCCCTTTTGATCTTGCACCTGGTCAGGAAGCTATAGCAATAAAATACATTATACATGAAATTCTAGCAATTAACTCTAGTCTCAAAAGAAAAGCAGGAATTCCTTCATCCAGACATCTCCGCTTTGGGTTTTGTGATCAAACAATTACACAATGCTTGACTTATCAGCTTTCCTACAGCAGAGCGCACTGTTGTTTACATTTTTGCAGTTCCACATTTAACACCATTTTCTTTCATTTAAGAGAACAAGCCTATGGTTTATATTAATATTTAAAAATGACAGAATTGTCTACAAAATTCTATATCTGGCTAGGCTCGCAGCCTTTACATATCTTCCCCCCTGGAGAACTCAAGCTAGTTTTTCAAGTGACCCTTGAGAAACGTTACTTGAGAGGGTTAGGTCTATCTGAGTATACCTTACCCCATTCCATGTCTTGAGAGCCCATCTGTGTTGGCATTGCTAATCCCACTGCGGTGTTGCACTGACATATCATATGTTTGCAACCCTAGGCTCCATCTTAGCAACTTGGCATTTTGCTGGCTGGCTCTGTTTAACTATGTTAGGGGATTGTGAAATGTCACTACAGTGAATTTTCTTCCATACAGATAAGGCTGAAGTTTCTGCAGTCCCCACAATAGGGCTAGACATTCCTTTCCTCATTCATCTTTAGTGCACAATACACAGATGACTCTACAGTCATTACCACAGCCAACTCTCCCTCTAAGCTCTTCTCAGCTATTCAGGCATCTTTTAACTTAGTTGAAACATGGCTGTCCAACAACCATCTCATCCTTAACCCTAAAAAAACAAAACTGTTACTCTTCCTACCTAATAAATTCAACAGTATTAAACCCTCCTTCTCCATACAGTCCCTTTATAACACTCCCATTCAGGTAGAATCCAGCACTAAGCTGTTAGGCGTAACCATTGACAATCAGCTTAAATTTGACATGCAGGTTAATAACTGTATCAAAAAGATTCATTCAAAACTAGGGCTCCTTTACTGTAACAAGAAATTCCTTACCTCTGAAGCCAAGATTACTCTCTCTCTTACCTACCTTCTACCCAGTCTAATGTACAGTTCTCAAATTCTCACAAATCTTAACTCAGAACTCCTGACCAAACTCAAATCTACCTACAACAAGGTAGCTATACTTGCTGCCCAACAAACCTACAAATCCCATCACTCTGTCTCTCTCTAAAACACCTAAACTGTCTTGAATTACCCCACCACCTTCTTCTCTCTCTGCTCTAGATCATTCATTCTATCCTTTACCAGCCTTCCTACTGCCCAGCACTATCCCCTCTCATCTCCCATTATTCTCCCTCCAGACTTCTCCAAAGCTCTAACCAAGACCTACTACAAATCTACAAACCCAAATCTAAATTTGGACGCAACATGTACAGCTATCACCCCACTATTGCCTGGAATAGGCTCCCACTAGAAATCAGGAACCTTACACATGATAAACAATTTAAGACAGCCACCAAAGAGCACTTTAAAAGTCACTGGTCCTACCACTGCACTCTCCCTCCTTAAACATCCCCTACTTCTCATACTTTAATCTGCTTTCTGCCCTTAACACACTCTTCTCACTAGCTCTCTCTAATCTTCCTTGACTACTCTTTTTACTGTCTTCTAAAATCTATCAGTGGCCATTTTGGGTCATTTCCTGCCTTTTCCAGCCCCCTGCTATAAAGCACGCTTTAGTGCGGAGTTGCCACTAGAGCAGCATCGGGCAGCGCCGGTTTAACAAGGTTAAACTTTTTCTGGCTCCATAAAGTCTGTTCTTCATTTTTTCCCTTAGAATTGCTCTACTAGTAACCTAAACAGTATATCCCTTGACTAAAAAGCGCAGCACTTGTTCCTAAAAGTTTTTTTTTTTTCTCACAAAAAAACAAAACAAAAAAAAAAAAAAAAAACAGCTCAGCACTTGTCACTTCTATATTACACAAAGTCCCTCACTTGCAAAATCCCCCCAGGAGTACCCACTTCCTTACTAAGTCCTCTCTTATTCAGTCTGATACCTAACTTCTTAATTTTTCTAGCATGTCGAAGGGCCAGATGCTGGCGTCCTCTCCTGCCCAGTTGGTGAATCTGGGAATATTGAGGCAATGTTACAATTGCCTCATGTACACAGACAACCCTCTCCTCCTCCAACATAACGAAAATACTTGCGAGAGATGCAGCTATTTAGCCAAACTGGAGGCTGAGCTCTCTCAACTCAGGACTGGCAAGACCAGACAGGAGGAGAAGGAAACTACACACTCCACAAAACCAGCCTCACATAATGCTACCACACCACTGAATCAAACACATAAACACACAAAGACATACTCGGAGGCTCTGAGTAAAAATTTACCTAAACAGCAGAGGCCTCCAAAGCAGACACCCAAACAACTGCTACCTCAAGACACCCCACAAGCAACACATAAACCACAAAATCAGTGTGCAAAGCAGTCACAGCCCTTAAGGCCAAATACAACACCAAACATACTTGTCATAGGTGACTCCATAGTCAGACACACTGACGTCCCACTCACCAGGCTGAACAAGGAGAGGGTCACAGTAAGCTGCCTATCGGGCGCTAGAATCCGCCACATAACACAAGCACTCGGGTCACTCCACGGCAAGTACAAATATGACACAGTCATTGTCCATGCTGGTGTGAGCGACCTGAGACGTACCTCCCTGGACTACATGAAAAGAGACATAGAGGAGCTCTCTGATTATGTAGCCCAGGCAGGTATGACCCTGACCCTGAGCAGTATCCTTTCTTCACCAAGAATGATGCCACAATATAGAGATAAGATGATCAGCTTTAACAATTGGCTTAATGTCTGGTGTCATTCAAAGGGGATCCAGTGTCTGTCTGCCTGGGATGACATGCTTGACAAGCCATGCTGTTGCTTGCACCTGTCACCCTGGGATTCGGATATTGGCTAAGGCTCTTGCCACCCCCATAGTGCCTTTTTAGGCAAGGCTCAAATTCTAAACATACCACCCTAGAAAACAAAATGGGAAGAAACTGAGGGTAATGCTGCTCAATGCCAGAAGTCTAAATCTCAAAATGCCGAGGCCCTTCTCAGTATGGAGAACATCGATGTCTGTGCTGTAACTGAAACCTGGTTCAAGGCTCCTGAGAGCACCCGGCACTATTAGGTTTTACCTCATATCATGCGTTCGCCCCAAAACCCGGACCACACCACAAAAGGAGGGTGTATCCATATTCATAAAGGATACCCACACCTCCAGGTTGGTGGCAACGCATAAGCTCGGAAACCATCCAGGTGCAACTAACCATAGGCAAAACTGCTCTACAAATTGTAGCATGCTACAGGCCACCCTCTCAAACTCAGGAACCCCACACAGCCTTCCTGAAGACACTGGAGGGTATAAATGTATCTCCAAACACCATCATATTGGGTGACTTCAACTACCGAATATAGACTGGGAACTTTACTCAAGCCCTAACTTTCTAGCCCAACGGTTCCTGGAGTTCATAAATTCAAATGCCATGGAACAGCTAGTCACTGTTCCCACGAGAGGAGAAAATATACTAGATCTCATTATCACAAACATGGGGACAAAATGCTCCACACCGAAGTATATCCCTCATTGGTGAGATCTGATCATAAACTAATCTCACTGGAAATCCACATCCCCCCCACCCCAAACAAAAAAGACCACAGTGAAGAACTTCTCTAAAGCAAACTTCACACTACTCAAGACTGGTGTGGTATCCTTCAAGGCCCCTAAGCAAGTGGAAACCACAACCCAAGCTGCGGAAGCCCTTACAAATGCCTTCTATGAACACCTCCAGGACTGCATGGATCAGGCAATCCCAAATAAAACCAAGACTCTTTCCACAAAGGGCAAACGTCCAGTCTGGTGGACCCCAGCCATTAACAAACTTTACAATAAGAGGAGAAAGCTATTACATGATAGAACAAAATCCATAAAAGGGAAGTCACCCCTGATCATTATTAGTAAAAAAATACGAGCACTCATAAAATCAACTAAGGCCAATTTTGAGAGAAAAATTGCCATGGATTCAAAGGACAATCATAAGGCCCTTTTCAGCTATGTTTGGAACCTGGGTGGAAACTCCCAGATATGCTCAGAATTAGTCCAAGATGATACAAAAATCACTGAACCCACAGACATTGCCAACATACTGGCAGACAGGTTCAGTGCAAACTTCACCCCCCTCTCCCCCCCTAAAGGAGAGATAACTATCCCAGCGGTGTAGCCTCCCAGACATCTCAAATGCGCAGGTGAAAGCTGCTCTCTCTAAAGCTAAAAACACAGCATCAATGGGACCGGATGGTGTCCCCGGCTGTGTGCTACACGAGCTAAATGAGGAATTAAACCCACACATAAGGCAGCTGTTTAATCTCAGCCTTACCACAGGATACGTGCCCAAGGAGTGGCGTACGGCAACTGTGGTCCCACTCCACAAAGGCGGTGCCCCTACGGACCCTGGTAATTACCGCCCCATAAGCTTAACAAGTCTAGTCTGCAAAGCTATGGAGAGGATCATAACGGAGCTCATAAACAAAGATATAGGGGACTTGCAGACATTGGACCCGACCCAGTTTGGCTTCGTCAAGGGCAGACCATGCCTTTTGAACTTGGTCGACTTCTTCGAAACAGTCACCAAGGCCATTGATGAGGGAAAGGCAGTCCATACAGCCTACCTTGACCTTGCAAAGGCATTCGACACAATACCCCACTCGGGTAGAAAAACTTACCAGCTTAAATGTAAACCCATATGTCACAAGATGGGTTGCAAACTGGCTTAAGGACAGAACCCACAGGGTTAGAGTTGCTGGCGCTATGTCAGACTCCAAGCCGGTCACAAGTGGTGTCCCACAGGGCTCGGTCCTTGGCCCCCTATTGTTCGGCATCTACTTCTCAGAAGTACAGGCCAACATGGGAGGACTTTGGCTGACAAAGTTTGCAGACGACTGCAAACTGGGCGCCATAGTGGAAAGTGCATCGGACACGGATATCCTTCAGAAGGGACTCACGGAAACAGATAGCTGGTGCCAGAGCCATGGCCTGAAGTTAAACGCCAAAAAATGTATAGTCATACCCTTCGGGAAAAACAAGGTAACCCCAAGCTACCATATAGGCGGCAATCCACTAAGCAGAGAAGAGGTTATCAGGGACCTGGGGATCCAGGTTGACAGTGGCCTTTCTTTTAACACTCACGTTGCTAAAGTGGTTAGAAAGACCTTCTACATTGCCCACCTGATCATGAAGGGATTCACATCCAGATCTAGTGAGGTCATTGTTCCCCTGTACTCTTCACTTATCAGACCAATGATCGAGTACAATGCCCCATTCGGGATGTATCTCACCCGACATCTGCAGCAATTGGAGAGACCCCAAAAGTTCCTCACCAAAAGGATAAAGGGACTCCAAAATCTGTCATATGCTGCCAGATTGAAGAAACTCCAGCTCTATTCAGTCGCATACCATCTGCTCAGAGGTGACATGTGCCTGACATACAAAGCCATGTCCAACCCAGAATTAATGGACATGCTCCACCTCAAAAAATCCAAATCCACCAAAACCACTAGAGCAAGCGACTTAAACCTTAGCACGGATATAAATAGGATGTGCTGGAGGGATAGATTTATCACTCAGAGACTCCCTATGGTGTGGAATAAAATCCCGGTCCATGTGAGGCAGAGCACCTCGCCGGCTCTGTTCAAGAGAAATCTTGACCTGTGTATGGGAGATCGTAGGTTTACCCCGGGAATCATCTCTGTGTCACTGCTGGACAGAGGCACAACAAACTAATGGGCACAGTATTTTTTCATATAAGGGGTGGCGTAAGCCACAAAACTTTGGGCTAGGCTTATAAATGCCTTAGGGCAGATAGCCTAGTATAAACCTATGAACCTATTAAGCAAATTGCCTCAGAGAAACATTATATTGTAATTATCTTGCCTTCATGCAACTACATTATGATAAAACTGGGTTTTTGTAACCACTTTCCCCAAAAACTATATTCATCTTAATGATATATTTCTTTTTAAACATCTTGAAATAGTTATGCTATATTCCTGATTATTGACACTGTATAACTTTGTATTGTTACTTAATGCGTTGTAATAATCCTGTAACATTCCTGTTTAATGCTAATTTATAATGAAAATGGTATAATATGTTGGAGCTTTTCTCCCCGGGCCTCCGCTGAAAAAGGGCTCTTCAGCTCTGTCGGATAATCCCAGTCAACAAATGTAAAATAAAATAAATAATAAAATAAAATAATGATACAGAAACCTGGGCAGTAAACACAGAGCAGTTGAGGAAGCTGGAAGTTATGGAGCTGAAGTGCCTTGGGATGGGTGGTAGGATGCATACTGTGGAACAGATGAAGAAATGAGGACATAAGAGCTGAGACCAAAGTAGTTCCAATCACACAAAAGGTAAAAGAGAGAAGGCTAGAGGAAACAAGGGCATCTGACAAAGAAGTGGATGGATTGTGTGAGAAAAGACCTGGAACAGTCAGGCATGAGTGCTAAAGAAGGCAGGAGAGTGGCACTGAATAGGGAGAGATAGCAACAGTTGACACAACTCCCTTACCCCATTTAATAAAATGGGAAAAAGGGTATTGATGATGATGCTGTAGAACTTAAGATTTTTCTCTGTTTTTGTTTTATATAAAGTGGTTCAAAAATGTAATCCTTACAATTCTTAATACCAGAAAAAAATTAATATTTATTTTCTAAAATTTTAGGATATTTGTCATTTTACCCCCTACCAACAAATAGGACTGTTGTCTACAAAGAAAGGTTGGTAATATCCCTGCTATTAAAGGTAATGATGGCAAGATCTACTTCCGGTATTCATGTACTCTAAATATAGGAGTACTAATGCAGTTTCAGAACAAGCTACAACCTCTTGAACAGCCTCTTCAGTGGCTTTAATCCTTCCTTTTAGGACTCTGGTAAGTTGGGGTATTGGGATGTCAGGATCATTTAACATTTTGACAAGAGTTATTGGTGGTGTCTTAGAATAGTGGGGTAAAGGTTGTAAAAGGAGGAGAGTAAGAGTATTGAATGGTACTTTCTGGTTTGGGACCACTAACTGAGAAATTAGTGCTCATTGGTCTCAAACTGCTAAGAGTCCAATGGTGAAACACAGGCCATAGCAATGTGTGAGAAGCAATCAAACTATGGAACACTATTTTTGCACATGACCATGGTTCTTCAACTGAAATATATGTAATATACGTGTTTTTATTATTATTTTTTTTATTTACACTTTGATTGGGTTTGGCCCTACTAGGCCATTAGCAGGACTGTAAACACTAAGTAATGTTAGAAGTTTTGTAGTCAGATTCAGCAGTGTAGTCAGTGTTTGGGACCTTGGAATAGACCCCAAACCTTACTTATGATCAGTGCTACAGTTTTAAGAGTTAGCAAGGCATATATTAATAGCATTGCCTTAATCTTTTTTGAGAGCAGATAGAATATGCTAAAAGCATTTTCCAAAGTGAAACTTTTTCTTTAATTTTGTGCTGGCATACTCTGTTAGACCTAAAGTAGAGTCTGAAACAAGCCTGTGTACGTGAAAAATATTATGGTTTCTGTTTTTCCATTCAAAGATATGAATCACATCAAACTGTTTGTTACTATATGTATCTTTATATGGGTCTTAAAAGTATTGCTTAGATTTTCTCAAAGGTGATATGAAATTGGTCTGTTCAAAACATTGTGCCTTTTAAGATCGTTACTCAAGGCTTGATGTATGGAAGCTTCAAAGTGGTCAGTTTTAGATCAAGGAGTGTTGTCTGCATAAAGGATGATGATAGTGGTTACAGCATGGAAACCTGAGGAATACCCACAAAAAGAAGGGTCATGAAGGATCAGATATTGCCAACAGTTATGTTGCATGTGCAGCTGCTAAGGAGAGAACCACAGAAACACTGCTTTGCATACAGAAAACTGAACAAAATTTGTAATATTTCAAATACATCTATCTTCTGAATAATCAAAGTTGATTCAAAGGAAAAGTACAGTAAGGATTTTGTTGCAGAGCAGGTTATTTAAATATCAGGAACAACATCAGACAGTTAAGAACAAATACATTGTGTAACAGAGTATAGAAGTTATTTTGGAAGTCTGTGTTACTGCCTTGTTCAGGAAACTTCTGCATATTACTTTTGTGAAAGTGTATGTGTTATGCTTTTTATGGAACTTGGAGTGAATTGGGGAGGGTTCTTCATTCAAGAGGGAGTGAATTTCCAAACATGCATGAAAAACAAACTCTACAATCTCACCACAGAAAACTGCAGTTAAGGACATTCATTCTTTTCATAATGTCTGCTGACGCTTGTCCAGGACCACTGTAATACCTTGAAAAAAGATAAACAGTTTCCATTATAATGCACTTCTGTATTAGGGAGTTTCCTCTGAATAATGTTTTCAGACCACCAAAAATGCTGGTAACCACTCTTTATTTCCTGTTCTACCAAAAAAGTGAACCTTAATGTTACGAAAAGCTTAAAACTACTTGCTGCTCAAATGGGTTGGAAGCATAAAAACAGATATAATTTCCTGGACACTGAACAACAGATTCACATATGCCCATGTTAACTTTTCCCATTGAAGAAGGAAAATGGCCTTGTCACCTCTGTTGGTTATTAAGGGCTTTTTTTGTTGACTGTCGTCAGTTTAATAAAATCTCTATAGACATTTGATAGAAAAATAAAAAAAAAGATTGCAAAAGTCCTTGCTGAATAATGTCCTGTTTGAATTCTGTCCAAGCAAACACTTGTTATAACACATTATATTTTGCAGATTAGTATGTAGTAAACTCATAGATGTAACTTCCAGTGCACTCTGCCAAGAAGACAGTGGATCATGGAGGACAAAAAGGAAGTTGTCTGTATACATTAAGCACCCTGAAGAGATTCCCATTATCTTAACCTCATACATCTCAAGATTACGTGTAGGTATCAAAGGAAAGGTTTAATAATCAAGTTAAAGAGAGAAGAGAAGAGGAAACGCCCTGTGGACTACCGGAGTGTATAGTAAATGGAAGGGAATATACTTCATTGCAACTTATTTTTGCAGCTAGGTTATTTTAAAATGTCTAATCCATGTTCATAAAATAAACAGAAAAGTCCTCATGAGTCATCCTTATCTGCATAACATCCCACTGCACCTTATTAAACACCTTTTTACCATGAAGGAAAATTACTATGTACAGTTTCTGCTGCTATGTTACTTCTAAAAAGGCATTAAAAAGGGTTAGGGTATGATTAGATAAATTATGCCACTTAGCAGAGGCTGGATGACCCTCACTGGCAAGAATGACAGTCTGTAACTGACAACACAAAGAGAATTATAGCCAGTGCATCCAAGAAATACCTGACCTCACTTCAAACTACAGCCAACCACATATGCAGATTTCATGCCTTAACTCACAGGAAAGAATATCAGTGTTAAGTTTTGTCTAAAACAAAAAGGCTTCCAATAAAAAACAAATACTCCTGACATCCCTAACCTACAGATTTACACACCTAGAACCTTGTCAATTTTTCACTAGCCAGTTTAGCAAAAGAATTGCCACCTACAGCCTTAGATCACAATCCTCCCTCCTCTTAAAGATTCCCCAAAGCAACCTTAACTTCGCACACTGTAATGTATCTGTAATGGCCCCACAAACATAGAATGTTTTCTAAGCTGGTTAAATTCCATCTAAAATTTTCATAAATCCAGACATCAACTCAAAAAAAAAACTTCAAAAAAGCCAGATGTAAACACTTTACCAGTTAAGGTGTCTCACAGTCACCGTGACAGTACTACAACAACCACTCTCCTCCCTGGAAAACAATCCACTCCATAGGACAAATCATGAAAGCACACATAATACCTTCACTCAATATTATTTTCCTTTTCCCTCAATCCCTTAACATTCCTGTACTCCAGTCTGTTTTCATCACCCCACAAAATCCCACACCCCACAGGAACATAAGACATAGGAGTAATACAAGGCATGCCATCACTTGGACCACAAGATGCTTAGCCATGTATTCCTTTAAGTAGACAAATTTAAAAAGTTGTTGCCACCCTTGACAAGCAAGGGATAGAGGGGACAACAATGTAGGTAGGTGTGGTAAAGTTAACACTATTGTTGTCTGCTAATATAATGGCTATAACCCAGGGATCGGAGTGTATGATATTATGGATGAGCTCAGTGCATTGCTGGACATTATTCCTTAATTTTTTGACTTAACTGAAGAAAGATTTATAGTTTACTTTGGTGTCTGTAGCAACCGTAAGTTTGTATTCTGCTTTACATTTTCTAATAGTGTTCTTAAGTAATTGCTGGCATGTTTCAATGTGGTCTTCAGAGAGGGGAATGGAATTTCTTGCAACTTTTCATTATTTGCTTCTTTTATTATATATTTTTTATATACTAGAGTTCCACAAGTGGGGTTTATTTTCAATTTACCATTTATATTTGGGGTTGATGAGTACTGACTTTTTATTCAGCTGTTTAAGTTCTGGTAAAAGTCAGAGGTAAGGCAGTCTTCTTAGTTGGGTCTACATGCAAGAGATTGTTCTGGATTTTGAATGTCTTCTACATGCCTAAGTAGGTTTGCCATGGAGAAGTCCCCAAAGATGGTCTCATTTCCTGAGGAGGTAGCACAACTAGGATTGACGGACAATATGACCATTTTTGTGGTCAGATTTAACCAGGGATAAGGAGATGTGGGGTGGGCTAGATGGATAAGGACCAGGTCATGGATGAATCCAATGCATTGCTATGAACAAAGTCTAGCAAATGCTGAGAATAACTATTTTTAGAGCTGTAAGTGTTCCAGTCAATTCTTGGCTAATTGAAACCCCCTAGTAAGAATGCAGTTAGTTTGATATTTAATGCCTTAATGGTGTTTTGGTAATTTCCATAATCTTTAGGGAACATTGATGGGGATCTGTAACTAGCAATGAAGTAATAGTTGGATTAATTAGGGTGATTTGGATCTCCAGGGGTTCCAGGTTAGGGTCATGGGTAATATGATGTGATGTAATGTAACTGTGGTTCTTACAAATAGTTACTCTCCCACAGTTTCTTACAAGAATCTGACGGCATGAAAGAAACTAAAGCTTATAAAGTGTACATTGTAATATAGCCATCATTCACTCCTCTTTTACTGCCCTCTCCTGTCCTCCCCACACCTCATAATGTATAACCTGCTCCTCCCACCATTATTCCTTCCCTCTTACAAACTATTAACGTGAACACTTTAAGTATTGTAAGTACACAAACAACTAGTAAAGGGCAATTATATTTAGCAGTGCTACATTCTATACATACCACGTTATGTATGCTGCTTTTGACAATGCATTTTGGATGTATGTACCCATCAAAGCCTAACCTGAAAGCAGTCTGTAAGGATCAGCGTTCAGTCCTGGTTAATAAAGAAAATAAATAAATACTTTCTAGTTTTTAGCAACCAGGTAATCAAGGCTTCCAACAGGGAGACATGTAAGTCTCTCTCTCTCTTTACCTGTATCTTTAAAAAGACAGCAAATGTTCAGTAGTTGGAGAGAGCCTCTTATATAAATACACAGCAGAACCAATAATGCTGAGTATTTTATTAATATGAAAATATTTAAAGGCTGCGTACATTTAATCTGCAGAAATAAGGTCAGCTTAAATGCCCTGAGATTAAGTTGATATGGGAAATGTAATGCCGTTTATGCTAGGCTGGTGTAGCCATTTTGGCTATGGGGATTAATTTACACCATTGATTGTGTCATTTGCCACCAGGGTTGCTTGCATCTGAAGTTGTGTTAGGTGCCCTTATGTACACCTTTATAAGACTACATAATCTGTTACAACCCTCATTCTGACACAGACAGTATTAAATGGCTTGCAATAAATGGCCAGCTGCAGGGAAAATGTGACAGCCAAACAAAAGTGATGGCCACCAGAGTGGCTGGATCTTAAACCATAATTGTCATCTTTCCTTCCTTTATCTGTTTTAACACTCCTTTTTCTGCACATAAGATTCTCAGTCAGAATAAGTACCCTTGTACTATAAAGAAAAGTAGAAGTTTCTAATACACTGGCAGTTTCTTAGATTTGAAGTATTGTATTATTATTTAGCTTTGTTAAACACAATGCAGCTTTCCCAAACCAAAGTATTCTGTACAGTAGAAGTAGACAGGACACTTTACTTTGGTTCTTTTACACTGCAGTACTGTTACATTCATGAAGTAAAAAAAATAGCATTAGCATTCAGCACAACACTGTGCCACAGTAAACTACCTCCTTGTATACTGCTTTCAGGATTGATAGCTTTCCCTATCAACAAAATATCCAGATATGCACAAAAATCCCCAAACCACAAATACCCATTGAATTTAGTCAAATTAAACTATATAAAACCATACACCACACCCAACACATTTCTGATTTGAGGGAGGAGTGCTGAAAGTCAAAAAGCATAATTGTGCTGTACACAATTGCAAAATATCTCAGGAAAAACAAGAAGCCTTAAGAACTGTGCCACAGCACTTGGGAAAGCTTCAGTAACTCTGAATCTGAAAACTAGAACAACTTAACACTTCATTCTGCAGTCTGTGTAGTGCAGAAGGATAAATCCCTGTCTCCACCCTGATAACCTGGGTTTGATATAAAGATCTGGGTGCAAGAGGAGCCTGCTGGGAGAATGGGAGTGGGTGGATGAGATCAGCTTACCTCGGAGAAATATCACAAGATGTTGATTTTGCTCTAAACGTTTAAGACAACAGGTACAACATCCTTCTGTTTTAAGGACATCGTCCTGGCAGTCTTACTAAGTACTGAGCATCACTAACTTTGCCAGGTGTGTGAAAGCGCATAAGTTGCATTGGTATTATAGGCTCACTTTTGGCAGTGTTTGAGCTGCCTGGCTTCATGGTGAAGGGGAAAATGGGCATACGAAAACAACCTTCATCGATATTTAAAAATGTAGATCCCCAACCTGGAGACAATTGGATGTCCACTTTTGAGTTGCCTCCCTCATCTTTAGGACAAGATGGCTGACTGTCAGAGCACTACTGAAACCAATGAAAAGATAGGAAACAAACTTACCATTTCAAGCCTCTTTGCAATGGTTGCATTTACGGTGTATTCAGTGCCACTGCCTGCATCACCTCTGAGGCCAAAATGCACACTTCTTGACTAACTTTAATGTGCCATTGTCTGGTCACCGGAAACATTACCTTGTAGTATTGGCCTATATATCCATAAATCATCCTTTGAATAAGATGTTAAACCAAGGTCCTATATGCTTGAGTTGGTGATAGTTCAAGTGGATGCAAAGGATTCCATGGCATCTTTTAAAAAGAGTAGGAGAAGTCCCAGATGCCATGGCCAAATTTCCCCTAGTAGTATAAATACCACCTTGGTTCTCCCATGAAAACATGTTGCTAGACTATTGGGACTAACCTGGTCAACAAAAGGGTAGATAAATAAATTAATGCTTACACCTATTCTAGTGAGCCACCCAGGGGATCAATAATTTCACAAAAGCTCAAGGAAGAAATAAAAGAAAATTGCACTCCTCTTCCGTGTTACTTCCTAAACTATATCACCAACAGACCTTAGATAATTCTGACAATAACAGTAGTCTGAAGCTATTTGTTGGGGCTATTGGCTTAGTTGCACAATGTAAACACAACTAGGGATTGCTAAGGGCTACTTTTAAGGTGCTAGTTCATGGCTGTCTGTGTCACACAGTTATACACAGCTTGCTGCACGTGTATGTAGCATGAGTCTAGTTACTGATCATAGTTGGGTGAGGTGTGTTAGGTACAGTTGACAAATGAAAATGCATGAGTACGTCAAGTGCACATTGCAGAAGCACTGTGCTAATTACAGCTCTGATCAATATAACTTAAATAGGGAAATGAAAAAGCCAATGAAGAACTGCTAAAGCACTAAACCAGTAGCGCTCATCTCCCAAGAACTGTAGCAGTCACTAACAGAAACCAACACTAGAAACCATGGAAGGACAAAAGAAAAAGGATCATGGCGCTCACTTTTGCAGTAGATTACAAAACAAACAGAAGGAGCATGACCAGTGAACAGCTGCCCAATCCCGAGTCCCACACTGCCGGTCAAACTGCCAGCGAAACAGCCTCTGGTTTGTTTGTTTTTTTATTGGCTCATATGCCAGTATATGAGCCAATCAAAAAATTGCAAAGCAGAGCCACTTCTGTTTAATGTGGAAATGCCTGATGATCTGCATTAAAGACCTTTTTTTTTTTTTTTGGTCCCTACCTGTCCCTTTACAAATCTGGCAACCCTGATCATGACCGATAACCGGATGGCGATTTACAGAAGTAAACAACTGGAAAAGCCCCTAGAACCCCATCCTTGTTTTGTTTTCAAGAGATCCAGGAACATTAGGAACTGGGTAGAATGCAAATTTAGACTGGAGGAGGACAACAGAGGAAAGTACAGTTGTGTACTCTTACCATAAATGTAGATGTTCGAGTGTGTTCACTGTTGCAGTCATGACTGTAGGTTTCTTCCTGCCAGCAGCAGCCCTCGATCGGCCAGAATCCCAAAGTCTGGATTGGGCATCAGCTGAGGTCGCTTTTATCCTGATGTCAATGCGCCAGGAAGTATAAAGACCTCAGCCGACGCCATTACCCCAGTGTTTCTTGCCCCAGCTGTCAGGTGCCCAAAACCTCAGCAGCCAAAATACCTCATAACAGACAATACTCAAAGAAAAAAACAAAAGAGGGGGTAGGAGGGAGGGTAACTCAGACTGCAACAGTGAACACACTCGAACATCTACATTTATGTTAAGTGTACACAACTGTACTATGTCCTTCGTGGTTCACTGTTGCAGTCATGACTGTAGGGTTGAGTCCCAAAGCTAAGAAAGGGTGGCTGGAGGAGAAACAGAAGGAGCGGCCACAAAACTTTGCAAAACGGCAGAAGCAAAACCGGCCCTAGATTTAGAATAGAGAGGGAGGTTGTAATGCTTAGAAAAAGTATGCACAGAACTCCAAGTATCAGCCTCTAAAATATCCTTGGTAGGAACCCCACAAAGAAAGGCAGCTGAAGTAGCAGTAGTCCGGGTAGAATGAGTCCTAATATTAACAGGAACTGGATTGCCATGAAAAGAGTAACAGAACTTGATGCAGTGGGCAATCCACTTAGAAATAGTTTGTTTAGTGATTGCTTTCCCTAGAACAGTAGGAGCATAAGCGACAAACAATTGGTCATATTTCCTGAATATCTTGGTCCTGTCCAGGTAAAAATGAAGCTGCCTGTGCACGTCCAAAGAGTGCAAAAGACTTTCTTCCTCACTTTGAGGATAGGATAAAAAGTAGGCAAATGAATAGTCTGATTCAAGGCCACTGCCGAAACCACCTTAGGCATAAAGGTGGGATTAGTCCTTAGGGAAACCCTGTCCTGATGAAAAATAATAAAGGGTTCCACAGCCATGAGTGCTTGCAATTCTGAAATTCTTCTAGCAGAGGTTATAGCTAAAAGAAAAGCAGTCTTCCAAGACAAAAATTTTAAATCCATGGAAGCTGCAGGTTCAAAAGGAGACAAGATTAATTTTTCCAAAACATAGTTAAGATCCCAAGTGGGAACAGGTGCTCTTATAGGGGGCCGAACATTCTTAGCCCTTCTAAGAAATTGTTTAAGTAATGGATGGGAAAAAAACGGAGGATCTGTATCATAATGTGCAGAAATAGCAGAAGCATGAAGCTTGATAGATGAAAAAGATAGGCCCGTATGTAACAACTCTGCCAGATACTTTAAAATCAGAGGAATGTTCAGAACAGTAGAATCACCACCTTGGGCCTGATTCCAGGAGCAAAATCTTTTCCATTTACCTGCCTAAGATTTCCTAGTTCTGAGCCGTCTAGCTTCAAGGATTACATCCATTACCTGTTTGGAAAGAGTAGAGGTGTTTACAGACCCTGGATCCGCCAGGCAGCTAGATTCAGAGTTTTGACATGACTGTGCAGGATCCGGCCATCCTGTTGAGACAGTAGATGAGGGATTTGAGGCAGAATCCAGGGAGGCTCCTGAACTAGGTTCATCAGAGTGGAATACCAGAATTGTCGAGGCCAATTGGAAGCCAGTAAAATCATTTGCGGTCTGTCCTGTTTTATCTTCAGAAGTACCCAAGGTAGAAGAGGAAAAGGAGGAAAAGCATATACTGAGAGGCGTTTCCAACTGAATGAGAGGGCATCCACTTTCCATGCTAGTTTGTGGTAGGTCCTGGTGCAGAATGTTGGAAGTTGATGATTCTGAGGGGATGCAAAAAGATCTATGTCCGGACATCCCCATGCCTGTACTATCATCCTGAATATCTGAACATCCAACATCCATTCGTGTGGATCCGAACGTGTCCTGCTCAATGTGTCTGCCAGAGTGTTGTCTTTTCCTGGCAGGAATTGTACCTGTAAGTGGACTCTCAGGTCAGTGCAGTGTACCATAAGCCATTGCTAAACTGCACAGGGGATAAGAGGGAGAGCCCCCCTGCTCATTTATGTACCACATCACTGTAGTGTTGTCTGTCTTTATCAACAATTGCCCTGGTAGAAGAAAGTCCCTGAAGGCTATCAGAGCATTCTGTACAGCGAGCATCTCCTTCAAATGTATGTGCAGGTGAATTTGCTCCTTTGTCCAAACACTCTGAAGACATCTCCAGTGCATGCGGGCTCCCCAGGTATAATCTGAAGCATAAAAAAAAAAGGCCTCCCCTTGTTCTGGAGACAGGCTTCGGCCCACCAAAGAAACTCTTGCTGTAGACAAGGCAAAATCGTGATCACTGTTTCCAAACTGTGGTAATGCTGAGACCACACACTCTTGAGGTACGACTGTAGTTTCCTCATATGCAGTCTTGCATGTGGTATTAGGAGAATGCAGGAAGCCATGTAACCTAAAGCCTGCAGAACCTTTCTTGCAGTCAGCTGTTTCAGTGAAGCCAGGCGTTGGAAAGAAGAAGCCAGTTGCACTTTTTTGTCTGGTGTCAAGGAAGCCATCTGGGTTGTAGTACTCAGAAGAGCACCCAGGAAAGTAATCTGTTGTGTGGGCACCAGATTTGACTTCTTTAGATTCACTGTGAATCCGAGGTACTGTAGAAGATGCTGCACAAAAGCTAGATGCTGAAGTAGAGTGTCTTTGTCGTCCACTTGAATAAGACAGTCGTCCAGATAAGGGTATATTTGAATCCCCTTCTGTCTGCAAAATGCCATTACTGGTGCCAGGCACTTTGTAAAGACCCTGGGTGCAGTAGATAAGCCAAAGGGCAGCACAGAGAACTGGTAATGCTTCGAGCCCGCTTTGAATCTCAGATACCTGCTGCACTCTCACCTTATAGGAATATGCACGAGTTAAATAAGAAACAAATAAACTCACTGAAAACAAAAACGGAACACCACTGCAGCCAGAACGATGTAAAAGAAAAGAAACGCAATTTATTTCAAGACCAAAACAGCCCAGAAAGCCAGAAGCTTCATCAGCAGTTGAAAGGATTAAAACCAAATGCATTTAAAACAAAGTAACTGGCGCTTGTTGACGACATCACCACACAATGTTGCTTAAGAAACTTAAAAGGGCAACAATAACAAGGAGAGCGGGTGAAAACAAATACATAGTATGCCCTGTAAAACTTATATAAAAGAATAAAAACATTCTAAATGAAATGTGAAGCTAAAAAGTTGTATATAGTGAATATCAATAAACAAGAGCAACTAAATGTACTACTGCATCGGGTCACCTTGCAAAAGAAAGGAATTGCAATGGGTTCCCAATCTATTTGTAGCCTACTGGGAGAAATTTTTCCTATTTAATTCTCCTATTTTTCTCAGTTGTTCAAAACATCCTTTTGAAGGAGGTGAAAAGGAAGCTCTGGAACTCATTTCCTAAATGAATTCCACAACTGAATTTTTAAGATTCACACACCATTTCTCTTCCTCTGTCATCGACTACTTGGATGTACAACTGGTAAAGGACAATTTCAACAACAATTTTTGTTCTTCCATTTTTAGGAAAACCACCTACTGCAATTCCTTCTTGCATTTTTCAAGTTGTCACCCTTGGAAACAGAAGAGGGTGAAGGGACAACTAGTGAGGGCAGCCATGAAGCCTTCAAAAGAATGTGCCTTACTTAAAGACTTCTTCTTAAACAGAGGATACCCGTAGACTTGGTCATTGATTTGACTGTGGAAGTCTCCTCTAAACGCTTGAGGGTTTTCTTACACCTCTTCTCTCCTCTAGATCTCCCCTCGCCAAGTGGAAGACCATTAGACACATTGGATCCATTGCCTTTGGACCCATCTTGTGGGCAGGATACTATTGTTGTGGACACCAATAAGGACCCTGACTTCGCCAGTTTTATTACTGCCTTCAACACAAACTCAAGGCATATTTGTTCCATTATGAGGAAGAACTGTTTTTATCATGAATTGTTTATCTCCTATCTTCAATAGGAGGGTAATAACCTTAAAGATATTTTACAGAGAGAATAAAGGGCACATCTACTTGTGGGTGTTGCAAATGGTGCAGATAAGTAGGTAACTCTCATCATTGGGGAGAGGAAATATTTCATCAATCACAAAATTAATTGTAAAGCCATAGTATATGAGTTTTTGCCAATATGTTGGTAAAATATACCAACACAACAACGCATTGTCAAAACATATTCTTAACAACAGCCACAGCTTCCTGTTTATGGGCATTGACCATATCAGCATGGATATCAGAGGTGGCCCACAATCTCTCATTGTTGAGACTCGTGAGCTCGAATGGCAACTCCAACTGGACGCTTTTCATTTCCTGGGCTAAACAAAACTGTAATATTGCTGCTATTCTTAAATATAAGAGCTACCTTAGATAATACTTTTTACTCTTAGAACCTATCCCATTGGTCAACTCCAAGGACAGTGAATAATGTTGCATATATTGCTTTGCTAGGTTAAGCCCATTGAATGTTCTATTCCATCTATAGTTTAACTTTAACATATTGATTTCCTTTGATATGTAGCTTTTCATATTGCTTGCTCCTGTTAATGCAGTAGTACATTTAGTTGCTCTTGTTTATTGATATTCACTATATACAACTTTTTAGCTTCACATTTCATTTAGAATGTTTTATTCTTTTATATAAGTTTTACAGGGCATACTATGTATTTGTTTCTCCTTGTTATTGTTGCCCTTTTAAGTTTAACATTGTGGCGCTTGTGGTGATGTCGTCAACAAGCGGCAGTTACTTTGTTTTAAATGCATTTGGTTTTAATCCTTTCAACTGCTGATGAAGCTCCTGGCTTTCTGGAAGCGAAAATGCTGTTTTGGTCTTGAAATAACCGTTATAGGAATATGCAGGTAAGCTACCTTTAAGTCCAGAGTCACCATCCAAGCTTTCTTGCCCAACATAGGCAGCAGCTGCTGCAGAGTGGGCATCTTGAATTTTGGTACATCTAGGAAGATGTTTAGTACGGAAAGGTCCAGGATTCGTCTCCACGAATTTTCCTTCCTGGGAACCAGGAAAAGTCTTGAATAAAAACCTTGCCCTATTTCTAAATTTGGTACCAATTCTATGGCCCTCATAGCTAAGAGGGACTGAACCTGCAGTTGTGCCTCTGCCCATTGATGATGCGGCAGATCTGGCCAACTGGTCTTGGCAAGGTGTGGAAATGAAATCTGTAACTTCTTGAGACTATGTCCAGAACCCATTTGTCCCGGGTTATGCAGCCCCAATTTTGATAAAAAAGAGAAATCTTTCCTCCCAAAGGTGCTTCCAGGAAAGGAGCCCCTGGAACCAGAAAGGGAGAGTCATAAAGACTGTTTCCGGTAGGGTTGAGACTTATCTTCACCACCTTTGGGAGAGGGGGCAGGCCACTGCTATTCTGAAAAAGGGTTTGTGCTTGTCCCGTACCTCTGGAACGCCTGAGGCTTGTCCGAGCTCAGAAAGGACCAAGGTTTAGCTGGCCAGTGCCTGCTAAATCTAGGAGGTTGCACTTGTAGAAAATCCTTAACTGTCTGCATAGATTTGGCTTTGTCCTCCATTTTCTTTAATACCTCTTCAGCTTTGGCCCCAAACAAAACATTGTGCTGCAAAGGGGCATCCAAAAGTTTGGCTTTAACCTGATCCGGCAAGCTTTGTTCCTTCAACCAAGCATGTCTTCTAATAACTGCACCATTTGTCGCAGCCCTACAAGAAGCTGCCAAAGAATCAAAACCACAATGCAGTTGTATGTTTACCCACTTGTTCAATAGCATGCAATAAATCCTGTAACTCCTTGTCATCCACACCAATAGAAACAGCTGACATCTTTTGTTTAAATACAGACAAAAGGTATTGCTGATACTTTAGCATATGAAATTGACAGTTCAAAGCTCTAATAGACAATGTAGCAGAAGTATAAACTTTTTTACCCCATCTTTCCAAAGCCCTGGGCTCTCGGTCAGAGGGAATAGGATGTTTAGCAGAGGCCGCCTTAACACCCTTAGGGCCCTGAGAAATTGATTCTGGATCAGATAAAAGATTCTTAAAAAGAAACTTGTGAAAATCTAGAACCCTATAATACCTATCTGGTTTGACCAGAGCAGGGGGAAAAGAATCAGGAGAGAGGGAAGCTTCTGAAAAAAAACATTATCTACAATGTCCAATACAGGAGGAATAGCAAGAGGCTTATGCTGAGGGAGAAGAAGAAAATCCCTAAGCCTTTTCTTGGTTTCAGAGAATTCCTGCCCTTCCCAGTAAAAATGATCCCTCATATCATGCAAAGTTTCACCAGAAGAATAATCCTCAGGAGGAGAGGCTGAAGGAAAGGAATCTTCAGCATCAGAATCCTTATAAGGAGAAAAGGAACAATCATGCTCAAGGGAAGAAGCAGAAGAAACAGAAATTTGGTCTGAAGAATCATAATCGGACTGTAATCTAGGCTTTTTGTCAGGAGGGGGATGAGAACCCCTGATCATAGATAACAAATCTTCAGCCATCCTAATCATCTGCCTTTGAGGCCTAGGACCCTGATCAAAAAACGTCTGTGCTTGCCATTTCTTTTTAGCTGGAGCCGTAGCCATTGTCTTAGAATGCAAAACTGAATTCATATTGACATGAAGCTGTGAAGGCCTGAAAACTCCCTCAGAAGCCGGTACCTGCCTACCGGCTCCAGACCCAACTGAGGGAGTAGTATCCGGAGGTCCAGTCCCTGGCAATACTGAAGGCCCCATCAGCTCCACACCGGAGTTGGTACAGGCAGTTGGTTCAAAAGAGGCGGACGACAGGGGCTGCAAAGGCGCCTCACTGATGATCAACGAACCAGCAACTGGCAATAACTGAGTAATATCCTCTGCTTTGGACCTCAGAGGCCTGTCTTTATCTTTGCGCCACTTACACACACCAGAAGCCGGAAAAGAATCCGAAGACATATTATAATTAAACCTTTTACCAAAATAGTAGAAGGCAAAGTTGTACCTACGCCTAATAGTACGCTGATTAAATCTAGCACAAAACCCACAATTAGCAACATCGTGGTCAGGCCCCAGGCAGGGAATACAATAAGAGTGAAAATCCCTATGAGGTATTTGTTTCCCCACAAGAAATACAATTATTAACTTTTTCTGACATCTGGCTGGAGCAAGAAAAAGACCTCCCCAATGGAGTACTTATCTTAAAAAACGAAACATCCTGGAAGTAAATCCAAAAACAGACAGGAGTAGGCCGACCGGCATCAGCAAACTGCTCAGGGCACCGCGCGGCAAGAAAGACTGGGGTAATGGCGTCGGCTGAGGTCTTTATACTTCCTGGCGCATTGACGTCAGGATAAAAGCGACCTCAGCTGACGCCCAATCCAGACTTTGGGATTCTGGCCGATCGAGGGCTGCTGCTGGCAGGAAGAACCCTACAGTCATGACTGCAACAGTGAACCACGAATGACATCTTAACCCAGTGGCCCCCTTCTTGCACTTAACTGTAAATACATATGTAAAAGGGACTACTTCTGTCGCCTAGTACTCAGGAGAAAAATCAGCAGCACGAACTTGGTCTGGTAATTGCAACACTGCTTTTGTGATATACCATGTGCAGTTTAATGGCTGCATTTGTTTTTAAGTAGGGAAAACTGTGAACAAGTTCAAAATCAGGGTGGTACAGCAGTTGTCTGATGTCGGATTCCAGATCCTCAAAAACTAACTATCAAAGCACTGCTGTGAGTTACCAAACTATGGAAGTTTCCATTTCTACATGTTGGACAAACTCACTAGGGGTCCACTCAAAGGAAAGAAAAATGCCATTCATGAAAAAATGAAGTTAAGCTGGCAGATCAGGCTGGACACTCACCACCACCCTGGTCTAAATTCAAGCATTTCCATTAAAATTGTACTTGCACTCAGGAAACTAAACCATAAATCATACAGCTAAAACACGAGTACTGTTTAACCCAGGATTTGAGCGTAAATTGTTAATTAACACAAATTGCTGCTAATATGGAAATTCCAATGAAAAAATTAGATCTGTAGATCACTGCATCTGTATTAGTATGCTTTATCTGGTGAACTAGTAACACAGGAAACAAGCCACTCTGTTTATTTTATTTTTTTTATGCTTGTGTGTGTGTGATCACAAGATGTGTACATATCTAAACAATAAGTGAAAGGAGTTTGAAAATGTTTTCAACCTTGTGATGTGTACAAATATAAACAACAACTTTCATTTTTTTTAAATGTTTTTTTACTACTCATTTCGGACTTCGGCTTTCCTTTTGTTAGGAGTGAGAAAAGTGAGCCAAACACTAGCCTCCTAGTTTGATTGATAGCCCACAGCCATACTGATTACATCAGTGTCTTATATCATTTAACTCCACCTCTGGCTCCATGGCACCACCCCCTCTCTCAGGAAATCAGTTAACTCCCCTTCCACTAATCCCTCCCAATTTCCAACCCCTTTATCTAGCCAGGCACAAAGCTATCTAGCCTTTCTTTGCACTGACCTGACCACCTGGAACCTGAAGAGAGGAAGAATCTGAACAGAGGAGCACTCACTAACTGCTAGAGCCAGGGAGAAGCTTGATAGTGAAGACTACAGACTGGAACACCATAGAACAATGCTCTGAGACCTGGGACATTCTCCTTCTCATATATCCCACATCAACCAGGTGTAGATATTCTAGCCACATGGCTTCATAGGTTCATAGGTTCATACTAGGCTATCTGCCCGAGGGCATTTCTATAGCCTATTATTTTTTTTGGGTTTCCCACCCCTTTAGTTGGAGAAACCTTTGCATTATTTTGCTTTGCTCTGTGTGAGCAGTGACACCAACTGTAACCTCTGGGTAACCCCTCCCCCATCCCATCATCCATTCAATTCAAGATTGAACAAGGCCCAGCGAGGTGCTCTGGCCTCACATAAACCGGATTTTCCATCCACAGCATAGGAGTCTTTGTCTTGATGAATCATCCTCCAGCGGCCCGCCCTATTAATAATCGAGGTTTAAGTCTAAGTCTCCTTGCCCTTGTGGCAGATTTTTGAGATGAAGCATGTTAATCAAATCTGGGTTTGCCACCTATATGGTAGCTAGGTTTTATTTTCCCCAGGGTGACTATATATTTCTTTTGGCATTTAACTTTAGGCCATGGTTCTGCACCAGTTATCCATTTCATGTGAGACCTTTCCAGAGGATAGTGTATCTGTGTTTTTGTTTTACTGCCGGCAGTTTGCAGTCATCTGCATCTGCTTTTGTTGTCCATAATAACCTCCTGTGTTTGCTTGTACTTCAGAAAAAGTATGCCAAACAAGAGTGGGCCCAGGACTGACACCCTGTGGGACACCACTTGTGACAGGCTTTGAGTCTGACATGGCGCCAGCAACTCTCTGTCACTTTTACAGCCCATGCAACCTTGTATGTAATGTATGGGTTTACATTTTGTGATGTTTTTTTCAATGATACCGAGTGAGGTATTGTATCAAAAAAGCTCGCAGGGGTAGGGTAGGGCTGCGGACTGCCTTCCTCGCAATGGCCTTGGGTGACTGTTGAAAAAAGTCAACCAAAGTTTAAAGGGCATGATCTGCCTTTGACAAAGCCAACCAAAGTATGTCTTTTCCCTATGTCATTATTATGATCCCATTCCATTAGAATCCACTCCATGCTTTGGCAGATAAGGCTTGTAATTTTAATGGGACGGTAAGGGGAGGGGTCGGTGGAGGCACCGCCTTTTGTGTGGCTGTGGGCGCCACTCCTCCTCGGTATGTAGGTGGTGAGACAGTAGAGAAACAAAGTCTAAACAGTTAATAAACTGTCTAATAACTGTTGGAGTTCATGTCATGGAGCACCCATCACCATCAGGTCCCATGATGCTGTGTTCTTTGCCTTTGTGAGAGAGCAGTGAGACCAGCAGCTAGAGATGTTTTGGGGGTGGGTTTCATTTTGGTATAGATATCTCCTTAGGGGGGGAGGGGGAAGTTTGCACACTGAACGTCAGCCAGCCAGTATGTTGCATGTCTGTGTGATCAGTAATCTCATCATCATTTTTGAACTAATTCTGAGCATATCTGGGAGTTTCCTCCTAGGTTTCTGACATAGCTAAAGAATGCCTTATGGTTGTCTTTAGAGTCCTTAGCTATTTTGGCTTGCATTTAACACAATTTCTGTAATTTGAAATACAGTGAATATGGTTATCCCAGGGCCCCAATCCACACTGCTACAGTCTTTACACCACAGGCACATTTTGCCTAAGCAGAAAGAATATCTGAGATACTCTGCAGTTCACCACTTGGTGGATTTTTATTCCGTTGGCACAAAAAAGCCTAAACAAAAGGTTCTGAGGTCTCAAACTTTACTTACATTTTTTTCTGCTACTTGTACACATCCATGAGTTCTGTGAAAATGAGCACTGTGACTTATTTCCACTGTAAGCTATTTTTCTGGATGCATCTACCCCCCCCCCAAAAAAAAATGGGAATCACCTCGTGTGGCTTTAAGTATCTACCTCCTGTGCATGTAAAAATGTCTGTCCACATCAGGAAAAAGAATGGGGACTGGTCACATTAGTCATGTATATGTGCCTCTTATAAGTAGGCACTGTAAATATTTTGCCAGAAAAGAGATTAGTCTTTCATAATGTATTTCAGGAGACATGAGCTCCATAGAAGTGGGCACAACCTCTTATATTACATGTGATACAAGCCTTGATAAGGACAAGCCAGACTAGGTAAAGTTCTATAATAAAGATTTCATAATTTGCTTCAAGAAATATGAGCACCAGAAACACTGACAGCCTGTCACATTACATGTGATTCAAAACAGGCTACTAAAGCCTGGTGATAGCTTCATAAAAGCAGGCATTTTCAGTGATCAAAGGCCACTGTAGAAACCACTGTATTAAATGGGCCTGATTTAACTCAGGCAAAAATGCTTTCTTAAATATAATTCTACAGTAGTAGCTCATGGTGTGTTGTCATGTATTGTTTGTTAAAAATAAAAACCTTTTAAATAAGAATGAGGCTGCACAGGTGGCTGAGCTATTAAACCCTCATAGATCTTTCAGGAATAATCAGATAGGGGCCTAACCTCAAGTTTGGGATTGGCTGCTTTTTTTCCATCTTCCAGATTTTCTTCCAATCAGCTCCCATGGACCCTCCCACCATTATCTGTAACTGACCTGTTGAATGTAATGTATTAGAACAAAAACACTCATCCATCTACCTAGTTAACTGAATAAACTACTTGAAACTTCAACAAGGCATCTTTATTCCTCCCACAGGGAGATTATCAGAGAGACAGTCTCTCCTAGATCTGCTAGCTAAAGTGATTTTATCTGGACTAATCTTTTGTACTCTGTTTCTTGTTAGTCCTGTCACCCTCTGGGTCACAGTTGTGATACCAGACCTGACTCATGCTTTCTGGATTACCTCTGTATTTTGCTCTGAAGGAGGTCTCCTCAAAATTGACAGCATGTATTAATCTGCAGTTGTGGCACTGTATAATATCTGCTGACTTCATCAGATCCAAACATAGTGAAAGTTTAAAGCATGAGGAGAAGAAGTCTAAGATGACACCTTTGTTTAATTTAGTAGAAGCATTTTGGTTTAAAGTGGGAATGGAAATCAAATCGGAATAAAACAAAGTCAGACAGCAACTGAAAGTGCCAAAAAAAGAAAGAAAGATTTTAACAAAAAAGATCAGAAGAGAAGGAAAGAAAATTGGAAAGTCCACCAATATAGTGGCAACTGTAGACATGTTCTGGGACCACCCCATGCTGACTAAGACTTGACATGGGAATGGTTACACAGGGGTCAACTGAAACCAAAAAAAAATGAAAGGCTAAGAATGGCAGCCCAGGATAGTGGATAACATACACATTGGTTTAGAATATAATGTCCAGTGGGAAAAAAATGAGAGAAACAGACAAATGCAGGTGCTGTAAACCAGAACTGGAAACAGATGCATATCTCATTGCTAGGTGTGATACACTCAAGAGCTGAGGGTCTGTATACTGAAAGGGACAATAATGTGTCAAGACTGTTGCACTGAGTATCGTGCAAACACTACATTGTAGACGTAGCTGAGAAGCACTGGAAACATGAACCACAGACATTGTAGGGAATGATGACATTTATATCACACGGGATTACCCATTACCAACAGTTCAAAAAACACCTGCAAGAAAACCAGCTATAATAGTCCACGAAGAAAAGACAAAATTAGCATTAATTACTAAAAATGCTACACACAGTGTTTACATTGTCTTACATAAGGAGACACAAAGTCATAAAATACCAGGATTTACAAACAGAAATGAGAGTGAGATTGAAGAAAAATACTCCATTCCAATAGTAGCAGGAGCAATAGGACGAACAGAAAATAATTTACAATCACACTTAAATATGCCACTAATACATGAAACCCTGAATAAACTGCAGGAGGAGGCAATTCTGGGCACATTGCAGGTGCTAAGAAGCGCACTCTTGGCTAACATCAAAGACTGAAATAATACTAATTTCATGTATTCTAATTGGACCTTGACTTAGGAACAGGATCTATTCCCATCATTGTATTAGAAATCCAAACCACATGGAGAAATTAAAAACAGAGAAACCATCACATAAAGTCACCAGCCTCCAATACTGCTACTGGCAGCAATAATCAGAAAAATAATTTATTTTTATAAGAGCTTTTTTATTTTTTTAATAAAACTGTAGCTTTCTTAATGTTTGTCAGAATTTGTAGTTCTTCATAGGTTCATAGGAGATTGCTAGGCCAGTGACTTAAGGGCCCTCACAAGCCCGGCCAATATAACCTGTTTAACCCAGTATATGTCCCCCTAATGGCAAGAGGATGGCATGGATTTCTGCCTGTGCATTGTGTATCTTACAGATTGCCATGTTCATAAGGAACATAGGCACTACCCCAGGGGTGAATTTGAGATTCCCCATCCATTGCATTTGAAGAGGGCCAGGTAAGAGCTCGTCTTAATGTGAATAGGAAACCTGTTCCACAGAAGGGACAGTCTCTGAGACGTGTATCTGTCTTTCTAGCATGTTTTGTTTGAGTCGCAGACTAAGTTTAGATCCCTGAATCAGGTGACCCTTGTGCTGTTTGATTTGCGGATGTGTAGCAACTCCATCAAGGCTGGATTTGTGAATGCCTTGTAGGTCAGGCATAGGTTAACTCTTAATAATCAGTAGGAGATGGAGTAAAGGGCTTTTAGTCTATCCACATAGTTCATGTTGTTTACACCCTGTATGTACTTTGTGAGGAACCTCTGAGGTCACTCCAGCTGCTTTAAGTGCCTAGTCAAGTACATGCCAAATGGCGCACTGTACTCGATTATTGGTCCAATGAGAGCTGAGTACAGCTGGACTATAATTTCCTTGGATCTGGATGCCATACCTTTACTTATAAGTTTTGCCACATAAACAGATTTCCTCACCACTGTAGACACATGGCAGTCAAAGTTCAGGCTACTATTTATCTGTGTATCTAGATCTCTCACCTCTTGAGTCTACTGTAAGGGGCATGCTATTGATGTTTTAATTTGACTTCCCAAAGGGTATAATAATGCATTTTTTAGGCCATGGTCATGCCACCAATCATTTGTGTGATTTAGACCTTCCTGGAGGATATCTACATTGATGGGTGATTCAGTGATTGCCCCCAGCTTGCAATGATTGGCAAACTTTGCCATCCAGAGGCCTTCCACATTTGCCTTGACTTCAGAGAAGCATATTCTGAACAGGAGTGGTTCCAGTACTGAGCCCTGTGGCACACCACTAATAACTGGCTTCTTGCTGGATCTGGATTCACCCACATTAACCACATGTGTCTGGTCCATGAGCCAGTTGGCTCTCCATCTGGTGACATAGGGATGTATGCCCAGTTTTGTGAGTTTATTTATAATACTTGAATGGCATATTCTGTCAAATTCCTTGCCTGAATCAAGGTAAGTGGTATGTACTGTTTTATCTTCATCCATGGCCTTAGTGACGTTCTCAAATCCACCAGATTCAGTAGGTATGACCTGCCCTTAACAAAACTGAATTTGGTCGGGTCCAGTGTTTGGAGGTCTCCTGTGGCATTATTTATCTGGTCCATGATTATTCTTTCCATGGCCTTACATATATGACTAGTTAAACTTATGGGTAAGTAATTTCCTGGGTCAGTAAATTGTCCCCCTTTATGCAGAGGGATAACTGTTGCTGTCCTCCACTCTGCCGGGACAAAGCCAGTACAGAGGCTGTGGTTAAACAGAGATTGTAATGGGCCTGATAACTCCCGATTTAAGCTGTTTAAGAAGCAACTTGGCATATTGTCAGGCCCCATTGAAGACATATTTTTAGCTTTAGAGAAAACAGTGGCAACCTGTTCTTTGGTGATAATTGGTGATTGGGGGAGAACTGGAGATGAAAGGAAGGTGAAATTTGAGCTGAATTTGTCTGCCAGCATATTTGCTGTTTCTTCCAGCTGAGTATAGCGAGGCCATGTACAGCTAATTCTGCACATTGTTAGGTGTTGCCCCTTGCAGACATAACTGAAAAATGCCGCCTTATGGTTATCCTTAGCCTTGGAGGCTATTTTTACCTCGAAGTCTGCTTTCAGAGATGTGACTAGTACCTTGATTCACTTGTTTAGACTAATGATGGACTTATTTCTCTGTTGCGCAAATTCCCTCTTACTTCTCGACAGTATTTTCTTTGTTTTGTTGTACAACCTATTAGTACTAGGGGTCCACCAGGGTGGATTGTTTTTGCAGTTTGACCTGGGTTTATTTCGGTCTGGTACTGCTGTTTTTATGCAGTTGTTTAAATGGGCTTACAGGGCTTTTGTGTATGCCTCTGCGTAGGTTTCTGTGTTTTCTGGATTTGGGGGAGCTTGAAAACTAGCTATGCTGTCACTTAATGGGGTGTAATTTATCTTAGAGAAGTTCTTAAAGTTTTGGCGGTTAGGTGGGAGTCTAGTTTTACCTTTATTTCAAGGGAAACCGCTTTCTGTTCTGATCTTAGTAGTGAGGACATAACACTGGGCGGTGCAGCACTCTGCCATATTTTTGAGTACCATATGCAGGATGTTTATTTCCCTAGTGGGAGTGCAGACTAGCTGCTCCAGGGCATTTGAACTTGGTAAGTCGAGAAATCTTTGGGCCTGCATATTAGTGGTCATGTATGCCTCCCAATTAATGAACGGGTGGTTAAAACACCCTTTATTGGGCTGGATGGTGAATGATTCTAGTAACTTCATGTTTGATGTAATACAGGACCTGTAGCTAACAAGAATATGGTAATGGTTCTTCCCATGGTTAGTTGGACATGGAGTAGCACAAGCATGTCATATTGCCTGACCAGCCTTGAGGTGTGCTTATCCTTTGTGTAGTTAAATACACCTCCACCCTTAGCTCTTTCATGTTCAGTGAGTGGTCAGAATGTATGAAAGACATTATAGCCTTTATCTAAGGTTCTGAATAAATTTTACTTTAATCATTTTGCTTTTTTTTGCAGTTGAGCCTCACTTTTTATTAATGTGGGTATACCCCTGTCTAAGGAGTATCTGTTTATGTGAGAGGTGTCTTAAGATGCGACCCATAGAAATTACTGTAGGGAACACTATAAAGAAAAATAGTAAGTGCAAACATGTTATAGAGACAGTTTTACAAATAACTCAAATGAGGCACTAGTAGTGTCTGAGCCAAGCTAGCATGTCATGTATGATGGAGTCCAGGTCAGTTAGCTTCACAGTTTCATGTCTCAGTTATATTTAAAAACTAGGAAAATGCTGTTATTTTGTCACCAGCCTTGTGAAGTGTGACTATTAATAAAATAACCATGAAAATAGAAATATGAACTGTAACAACATTTTTGTAGTGCTAAGTGTTGTCTGACCTCTGCATAAGTCCACTATTCTGATAGTTTGTAGCAAACTCTGCTGTGAAGACATGTTGCTTTGTGCTCACACTATAAAAGGTTACAGATGAAAAGAGCCTTTCATGTCAGACTACTTAATCAAATTAAAAAAAGGTAAAATGTAAGGCTCACTTAGCCTATCCATATCCTTTGTGTTAGACAAACTACAAATCCTACTTTAGCAACAGATTGTTTTTTTCCACCCCTCAAGAACTGCCTTATATTTGTCCCATGTATTCATGAATTCTAGCACTATACATGACTTGGAATACTATACTGCAAATTTAAATTGTAATGTGTATTGGAAGAATATGTAAACCAGTTTTTAATGTGTGTATCTTAGCCAAGATAATGGAATAATCCCTATGCCCCCAATTCTTCCATATCCTGGTATTATAAAGTATAAGCATGTAAATTATTACAAACATATTATTCATCAACACGTGAGAATTAATAAAATACATATCAAATATTAATACAGAAGTCTTATAAAATGAACTGGATTCCAAAACGGTTTGCACTTTGGGTAAGCTGCTATTCCAAAGCGGCAAACATAAGCAGAGCAGATGAAATTCCTCCAGAATGTTTCCAGGTACTGTATTCAAATGAAATGTATAGTCATTCATCGCACTTTAGTACCATGCATGTGAATCTGTAACATTTTATAGCCATCCTGAGATGGAAGTAAAAACTGGAAGAGAACACCAGAACTGATTCTTGGACTCTAAGCAGAGGAAAAAAAGATGCTATCATTTTTAGCTGCTGCTTTTGCACATTAAGCAAATGTGTTGCTAGTTGAGAACATGTCACCATCTGCTGCTTGTTTTCATATGAGAAGGCAACTTGCTAGGTGCTACTAAAGTTTTCAGACCTGCTGTCTGACCAAAAGGTTACTAACATATAATAAGCTGGAGCTGGTGCAAGCTCTGAGCGAGATTTGTACCCCACATATAATTCCACATAGTTTGAGGAATCCCAGTCCTGTTTTTAGCAAAAGTGTGCCTGTTGTTGGGTATACTGGAGCAAAGAATATTCTTGCATCATATGGAGACACTGTGGGAATGTCTGAGACACCGAGCTCTTGAATCATAGTCATATTCCTATCTCATGTGCTTCCCGAGGCTAGAAACTGCATAAGGTTCCCAAAAAAAAATGAGCTAACTGCGATGCAGCCATGGAACTATTCTATGACACAGCACACCTCCCACAAGTACTTGGTGACACACAAATAGCTATAAATGCCAGCTCTAATGAAAACAATAACATGTTAATAAATACAAACTGGAATGGATGATGCTTCCAGAAATGCACATTTGTGCATGAAACAGATGGTATAATCTGCAGCTGCCAGCAAACCACCCTGGCAGTGTACAATTCCTGAGTACGGAGAAAGGACATTTGGGTAAGTTGAAACTACCCTAACAGTAGAAGCCTGAATGATCACTGTTGCAGTAGCCTTAGCTATATGAGTTAAATCCTGCCAAGGGTACAAGAGCCATCCAGCTTCAGGACAGCATTCACACACCCAAATTGTCAGGCAGCTCAAGCGGAGCTGACTAAGAGACAAGGTTGGTCTTGAAGCTGATTAGAACTTTCCTGCCAGCAAATGGAGGGAAGCTGATCCCTGAAAGGACAATGCTAGGAACAAATAAATAAATAAATGTTCACACTCTGGCTTAAAAAAAAAAAAAAAAAGTGTGTTGGAGGGAGGGAGCAGTTACTGTAGCAATGATTATTCAAACATCTACTGTTACTGTAAGTTCAACTTACAAAACTGTACTGTGTTTATTATATTGATCACTGCTGCAGTAACCTTAGCTAACTACCATTGGAAGGGGGAAGGAGAAGAGTCCAGGGGCCCAAAGAGAATGGTCCTAGCAAAGCCTGATCTGCAACCAGACAAGGAATCAGGCTTATAGTGCTTTGTAAAACTATGCACAAAGAACCAAGCAGCAGCTTTTAGAACACTTCTACAATACAACCCTTTCAAAAAAAGCTATAGATGAAGCCAAGGCCCTGGTAGAATGGGCCTTGAACCTGCCTGGAATTGTTTTGTTATGGTGAGTATAACAGAAGGTAATAGTCTTAGACAACCATTTGGAAATAGTCTGTTTTGACACACCCTTCTTTTTACCTGCACAAGAAATTAACTATTGATCCAAGTAAAAATTTAGTTGTGTCAAGATAGTACCCAAATTGTCTGTGGACATTTAAAGTATGGTGTATCCATTCACCCTCATTTTTAGATTCATGGAAGAAAACAGAGAGATGGATAGTTTGGCTTAAAGTAAACTCAGGAAACTCAGATAGCACTTTTGGCATAAAAGAAATATTATTTCTCAAAGAAACCTCTCCCTGTGAAAAATGAGATAGGGTTGACTTACCATAAGAGCTTGCAACTCATATACCCTTCATGCAGAGATTAGAGCAATCAGTAAAATTATTTTCCATGCTAAGAACCTCAGTTAGGCCAGATTAGCTGGCTCAAATGGAGCAAGTGTTAGCCTCTCTGAAACAAAAATACGATCCCAGGGAGAGGCCACCAGTTTTCTTGGAAGCCTATTATGAAAAAACTCTTTCAAAAATATTTTGACATGAAACTGCGTTGAAAGAGGAGGATCCATGGGCTGACTTGCTGAAATGGCTGATAAATGAACCTTGATATATAAACACAAAAGGCCATAGGATAGTAATTCACACAAATATTGTAAAACCAGAAAACAACTATCCCTGAATGGGTGCTGGTTATGCAGTTGGCACCAACTAGAAATCATTTTCCATTTGGTAATGTATGATTTTCTAGTAGCACTCTTTCTTGCCTCCAGTTGGACCTGCTGCATGTCCTCAGTGTCATCCAGGCAGTCAGTTTAGGATGGTTGATGTCATGGTGTATAAAACACCCCTGGTCTTGTGTGAGTAGATTCAGTCTGTGAGGAAGCTTGTGGTAATTGTTTCTGGCCATTTCCAAAAGAAGTAAGAACCACTGTTGCCTGGACCAGAAGGTTGTCAACACAATAATCTTGGGGGATTCTTTCTGAATCTTCAGAACTACCCTGGATAATAGTGGAAATGGTGGAAAATTATACAGAAATATTCTGGTCCAAGGAAAATAAAAGGTATCTGTCTTTCAGACTTTATTGCATGGAGTCCTGGAATAGACTCTTGCCAGTTGATTGTTCAAAGAGGAGGCAAAGAGGTCAATTTCAGGAACTCCCCACTGATAGATCAAGTCTTGGAAGAACCCCTGATCTAGTTTCCATTCGTGAGGGTCTGCTCTGGTCCTTCTTAGCTTGTCACCCACACTGTTTTATTCTGACAAAATGTTGGATGCTGGTAGAGTGAGAGTGTTCTGTGAAGCTATATCCCAAGCTAACATAGCTAGTCTGTTAAGGGGGTATGACCTGGTTTCCCCTTGCTTGTTGATGTGCTACGTGACTATGCATTGTTTGTAACCACTTAAAGAGATCCCTGGGGCCAAAAATGGTTTAGAGAGTTGAGTGCTTTGATCAGGGCAAGCATCTCCTTGATATTTATATGCTTGCATCTGTCCTTGATGTCCCATAGCCCCTGCACTTTTATCCTTTCTGAAACTGCTCCTTAAGCGAAGTCCAAAATGTCTGTGGTGAGTGGTTGCTTTTTAGATAGAAGAGGAGACCTGGATTAAAGAGTATCAAAATATTTCTCTTCTGACAAACCCCAGCACTGGGATTTGAAAAGATAAAGGGTGTTTATGCTTGGACAAAAGAGATTTCAGATACCACTGTATCTTTCACTTGTGGATTCTTGACAGGGGTATCATGAGAATCATAGATGCCATGAGATCCAAAATCCCGAGGTATTCCCTCATAGTGACTGAAGTGTGAGTGGATAACATTAGAAATAGATCTAAATAAAGATCTATTTTTTTCTTGTTGCAGAAAAACTATTTGAATTGAGGTGTCTGGTTGCCATCCCAGGAACATAATTCTGTGTAAACGCAACACTACTAGCTTTAAAATCACTTTCCTGAAGAGGAAAGTAATAAAACATCAACAAAATGAAGAAAATGGAACTTTTTTCTCTAAAGGGAACTTATGTGTCCAACAGAAGAAAGCACAAGCTGACCATCAAGCCTTGAAAGCTTCAGTGGTGTGTACTCCGCTGCGGCATTAAAGCCTCTGGAGAGCTTCGTGCCCAAACTTATCTTTGTCAACTCAGCCCAAGCAGCCTGACAGTTTGGGAGTGTGGAAGGTGCGTTGAAGCTTTGGAAGCTGGCAGGCTGTTATATTCTTGGCAGAATATAATCCATATAGCTAAGGCTACTGCAGCAGTGAGTCATTTGATGAACATTGTTGCATTTTAAGGATAAGCTTCTCCAACAGTTAGGTCATACATGGACACTTAGTGAAAGAGTGTGGATATAACATCTGCATATATATAAATGTCAGTGCAATGCACAGCACATGTTTATAAATGCAAGCATGTACATTTTCTCTTGTAGAAGACAATGACTATCCATACTAGCAATGGATCATGATGCCAGTTTGCCACACATAACTGCCTGCAGAGCAGTCCTACAGAGAAGCATACACATCGACACACATGATGACTAAGCATATGTTTGATATGCGAAGTCCCAGTTCTGGTGTTTGGATACATTTGTGGGTATACCCCAATTCTTATTCAAGAAAACATCATAGACTGCTACTGTGGATGTCATGCCACACATTACAATATTATCCAAATATGATGACCTCCCATTCCAGGGTGTTAGAAAGCTACCACAACAGCTTATAGCACTATTACCATAGTACTCCTGGGCCAACGATGGATTTGAGGAAAAGGTGTTGGATGAACAACATTACTGATTGAGAGGATGATGTGCCCATTATGCCAAGGAATTAGAGATAAGACAGTATATGTGCAGTCAGATTAACATTGTGTCCACACAGGAAGTGTTGTCATGATGTGATCTGACGAGGTATGCTGACATGTGTATTTCCTGAATACTTGTGCCATCAGATATATTCATTAGTTTAACCCAACAGGATAGCTGGTGTTATATAAACTATTTGTGCATATGATTTGTTACTCCTTGAAGGCTTATTGTAGCCGAGGCGCTAGAGAATAAAATGTGCTTATACTGGTACGTTGTGTCATTTTTGCGGTGGAGCAAACAGTTTTTTTGGAAGTTTTTGCTTAGTTGTTTCGGTTTTATATTCGTTAGTTTAACCCAACAGCACAGGTTAGACACAGCACAACCATCATAATTTGGACAGGTAATAACATATAGCCATGAAAGTTCTGTGCACACACATATAGTAGAAACATATGACATATAACACAGGACACATGAGTGTTAATCATACATACATGCATACAGATATTTCAAGCATTGGCATTAATGCCCTTCTAACTTGCCAATATACCAAAACACTTGTTCCCATAATAGGTGTCCAGGCTATTCTTAAAAAATATCTAAACTAGTACTTGCTTTAATGTAATTTGGTATTCTCTTCCAGGTATCAGCAAGTTGTCTGATGATATACCTGAATAAGATCTCCTCTTGGATATCTGTAAGAGACACTATACAAATTCAGATATTTTAGTCTTTCATAATAAGTTAAATTTTCACATCCATGGATGCCCTTGGCATATTTCTGTACTCTTTCCAGTTTATTCATGAATGTTTTCTTGTAAGGTTTCCATATTGTTATTCCATACTCAAGTTTGAGTCTATGTAACTAACAAACAGCTTTATCATTTCTGATTTCTAGACTTTATAAATCTTTTTTTATACAACCTATAGTTCTATAACAATCATTAACCAATTGGTTGATATGATTAGAAAAACTCATAGCTAGATCTACCCATATACGCAGGTCCTTAAATGAGTCTACAGTTTCAATCACTGTGTGCTGTATTCAATATTCACCTTTCAATTTATGTCTCCCAAATCACATATGCTTAGTTTATGATGTATGTATCAGCATATTATTCTTCTGTGTCCAAATGATAAATTTAGTTAAGTTCTTTTGCAGACGCCTTATCTGTAACATATGTAATCAGTTTACCCAATTTCATGTCATCTGCATATAGAATGTAGAACACCTCAGATTAAAAAGTTAGGGCTTAAAGATACAATCTAAACAAATAAGGGCCTAGGATAGAGCCCTTTGGAACACTCTGACTGTAACCAACAATTTCACCTGTCCAGTTGCTGTACAATACTTGCTGTGTCTATCCATCTTATCAAGAATATATCAATACCTGCTTGTTCTCACTTACTGATCAGTGTTTTGTTTATGACCCTGTCAAATGCTGAAGCCAAATCTAGATAAATTACATCACAGCAACATTTCTCATTCATAGCTGTTATTGTATTGTTGTAGAACATCATGTTACAGGTGGTAATAGATCTATTTTCAACATATGCATGCTGATATATGGTTTCAAGTCTCAACCTATCCAATTCTGACATTAACTTGTCCAATATGACCTTCTCCATTATTTTTCCACAACATGAAAATAGACTTAAGAGCCTGTATGACTCGTGAGTTTGTCTTACTCCCCTTTCCCTTAAACACAGGTTTAATAAGCATGTGTCTAATCTTGTGGACTCTCCCCATATTTATTTGACCTAGTGAATAATGGATATAATGGTATCTCCCTTTTTTAATTTCTCCAAATCTTTTGGGTTTCTAATACCATGACGGGAATGGACCCCATTCCTAAGTCAAAGTACGATTAAAGTTCATGAATTGTTTCACTCTTTGATGTCAGCCAAAAGTTCTCTTCACAGCACCTGCAATGTGCCCAGTAATGACTCATTTTGCAATTCGTATGGAATTACATGTATTAGTAGCATATCTAAATATAATTGTAGACTCTTTTTTTTATAAGACGTGTTGCTCCTACTACAATTGGAACTGTCTGTATATCTTTCCTCCACATTGCTCTCATTTCTGCTTGCAAATCCTGGTATCTTATGACTTTGTGTCTCTCTGTACGCAGGACACTGTAGTCACTGGATGTGGTGATTTCAGTGATCTGTGCTACTATTGTCTTCTTTTCTTGGACCACTATATCCAGTTTTCTAGCCTCTATCTTTTGAACTGTTGGTAATGGATGATCCCATGTGATATAGACTTTATTATTTTCTATGATGCTTTGTGGGTCTTGTTTCCAGTGTTTCTTAGCCATTTCAGTGTCATAATGTTTGCCCAATCCCCAGTGCAACACTCTTGTCACATTATTATGCCTTTTAGTATACAGTCCTTCTGCCATTAGTATGTCGCAACCAGCAACGAGGTATGCAACTGTTTCCAATTCTGTTTTACAAAAACCTACATTTGTCTGTTTCTCCCACATGTTCAATGGACTTTGTAAACCAATGTGTATGTAGTCCACTATTTTGTGCTGCTGATATTAACCTTTCCTCTCTTGGTTTGAATTTGCCTCTCCTTAACCATTCCCACATTCGTTCCTGATCAACATGGGGTTCTTCCAGAAGTTTTCTATACTTGTAACTATATTTATGCATTTTCCACATTCTTGCCTTCTTATCTGGTCCTTCACCTTATATTCTTTCTTTTGTTTTTTGGCAGATCCAGTTGCTGCCTGGTTTTTATCCACTTGTGGTTTGATTTCCATTGCTGCTTGACGCTGATATGCTTTTGCTAGTCTAAGCAGGGAAGTCACCTTAGATTTATTCTCTTCATGTTTCAAACTTTCACGACATTTGGGTCTTTTGAGGTCAGCAGATATATGTGGAGTCCCACGATTGCAGATCTGTATGTGTAATCAGTTTCAAGGAGGCCCATTCCTCTTTCGGAACGGGGAATATATAATCTTGGTATGCACTGATTTTTATAAATCATTTGGTGAGCATGAAGCATTCTTCTTGTTTTCCTATCTAATCTATCCAACACATTTTGAGGCCAGTCAGTCACTCCAAAACAGTAAGTTAGGACTGGAAGAGCAAATTGGTTTATAGCTTGAATTTTTGCCGTAGATGTTAATGCTATTTTCAGGATTAATTTAAGTCTTCTAAAAGTACTCCTTACCAAGTTTTATTCGCATTTGTTCATGTTTTATTGTTGATCCTTCATCAGTTCCCACATATTTATGCACTCACTCTTGCTCAAGTTCTTTTATATCACATTCTTGTCCCAAACTGATGTTTTCTTGGTGCTGCATTTTTCCTGCTTTAAAGATTGTCATTTGGTCTTGGTAAGTGTGCAAAAGCATTCTTATATCATCTGAAAAAGTTTTGACAACTTGCAGTTGTACTTTCAGTTCCTCATCTGATGAGCTATACAGTTTCAAATCATTGACAAAGAGAAGATGAGAAGTCTTTACACTTTGTTGTTTTCTAGGAGCCAAATTATAGCCATGGCCTAAGCTGTTAAGTAGACAGTTTAATGGGTTAAGGGCAAGGCAGAATAGCAGTGGTGACCGAGAGTCACCCTGGAATATCCCCTTTGAATTTGTATCCCTGGAATAATAATTAGTCCTTTATCAGGGCTTAATTGCAAAGTGGTTTGCTACTGTTTCATGGCAACTGTAATGTAATTGTTCAATGTAGGGTGTATTTTATACATTTTTAAGCACTGTTTTATCCATGAATGCAGGATACAATCAAATGCTTTTTTGTAGTCAATCCATGCCATACTTAAATTTAAATTCTTCCCCTTTTTGTAGTTCTCCACTATGACTTTATTTAACAGCAAATAATTATTTGTTCCATATGACTTTCTTTTATTGCCCTTTTGTTTTGTTGACATAATTGAGATTTCTTCTAAGTGACTATAGACTCTGTCTGCATTGATTCCAGTGTATAGTTTATACGTTGTCAGAAGGCAAGTTATTGGCCTATAATTTTAGGGTAGCTTGCAGGTTCACTCTAAAGTAGGAGCATTGTTTTTCCTGTTGTTAGCCAGGTTGGTGTCTGTTTGGGGTGCACATATAAATAGTTCTTACTCATGGCTAAATCTTCATGCACAGATGTTAATACTTTTAACCAGAACTTAAATACTGCATCTGGGCCCGGGGTTTTCCAATTTAATGTTTTTCTTAACTTTGTTTCAATCTCTCTGGTTGTTACTTCATCCCATTTCATATCCTGTATCTTTAAACGTCTTAGTCTTTCTTTTACTATTTCTATCTATTTAGCATCTTTATTATGCTCGACAGGATCTTCATAGATACTTCTCCAAAATGTTTCTATTTCTTCTTTATTTGGTGGTCTTTCATTTCCCTTTACCTTGTTTCCCAATTCTCCATAAAACTTTGTTGGGTCATCAATAAATTGCTTATTTTGTACTTTTCCTTTATATTTATCTGTGTATCTGTTAAGTTTTTCCACCTGTGCTGAGATTTATAGTTTATTTGCGATAGTGCATGATGGATCCTGATCTGTTCTAATACTGCGCATTGCTTTTATCACGTCTATCTTTCTAAGTATTTTCATTGATCTGTTCCCTCTTCTATACTCTTCTAACAGTGACACTTCTTGTCTTACTTGCTTTATAGTTTTCTCTGTAATCCAAAAAACAGGAACAACTGGAGAGGAAATCCACAACAGGAGGAGATGGCTGTAATGGTTAGGTGTTTGGCACAGACACAAGTACAGACAGTTTGAATCATCTCACAATATAATTGTCTAGGCTTAAAATGGCTCGCAAGGGCAGTTAGCCTAGTACTACTCTATGAATCTATGAATCATTAACAAATAAACCCCAGTGAAAGCAGTGAGTCCCAATGAAGGCAATCTCAAACCAACGAAACACAGGAGCCCAAAATAGTATTCCAAAAGTTTATTCAAAGGAACCAGATAATAGATTGAGTGCTTTTGTATCCCTAAAAACAGGAAACTTCATCAGCGTCTAATTACATAATTTCCTACTGGGTTTAAATATTCCCTGCTTCACACACATTGGATCAGATGAAAATACCTCGTGAATAAAACATATACATTATAAAAATATATAAAAATGCATAACTAATACAATATTGTAAATCTTCATACTTATTGTTCATTAAACTATGTTGCAAATATTAAAACAATTTTATTTACTTTGAAGGGGAGTATTGCCATCAACGGGATGGGGTAGCCATGGGAGCATCCTGTGCCACTATATTTGCCAATGTTATTATGTTATATTGGGAAATTCAATTTGTCTTTAAGTCCATATATTGGGTAAACATCGAAAAGTATTATAGATTTTTGGATGACATTTGTATTGTATGGAAGGGGCCACAGGAAAACATCACCCCCTTTATTGAGTACATAAACAATACAACAGATTTTTTAAGATTTACATATGAGTATGACAAGGATAACGTCCATTATTTAGATGTGAATATTAGAAAAGATGTTGAGAACCTGAAATATGTATCATCAGTGTATAGAAAAGAATGTTTTTCAAATTCGTACCTTCATTACAAAAGTAATCACCCCATAAGACAGAAGAAAAACATTGTTAGGGGGTAAATTATTAGAATAGCTAGAATGACATCCAATCAAGAAGATTTGAGGGAGGAACTTGAATATGTGGGGAAGTCATTTTTGGAACGGGGCTACCCATATCTGGTGGAAAGCACCAAAAAGGAGGTAATAGATGGGTTGGGTTCAAAATTTGTACCCCTACTTTATAGACAAGATTTAACAGAAGGAAATATACCAAACACAGCAAGAGGTGGTGAATCCAGTATGAGGAAGGATACAGAAAAAAAAAGAAAATACTACATATTCAGTGTTGACATACAATAGAGACACAGGTTACGTATAAAAGATTATTAATAAGTATTGGCGAATGTTTAACATCATGCTGAACAGTTGTAAGGTTTTCGAGAAGCCCATAAAATTTAGTTATAGGAAGAGTTTAAATTTGAAGGAAATATTGGAGAAAAGTCAAACCAGGATAGTTAAAGTAGATCAGAAGCATGGGGGGATGTTTAAATATGGCAGATGTCCACAATGTTCATTTATAGCACATGGGAGTGACCTATGGATACTGACAATTGCAACAAGACTTCGTACAGCTGATAAACATTATTGTACGACAAAACGGGTGGTATATTTAGCATTTTGCACAACATGTTGAGCATACTATGTGGGAAAAATGGAGCAGACCCTAAAGCAAAGAATCTACGAACACATGGATAACATCACAAAGAGAAGGGATACGAATGCTCTATACCAACATATATTAAAATGTGAAAGAGCAGATTTTAAGTTTTGGGTCATTGAAAAGGTAAAACATCAGGATAGAGGGGGGATTAGGAAACAAAACTAGAGTTTAGGGAACTAGTATGGCAGTTATGGTTAGATGCATGTACCTACCTGGGTCTTAATGACCATATTTCCCTGGTTCCAGCCCTAAAATTAAGAGCAAACACCCTGTGATGCATGTGTTAATTTGCTTTACACTTTGTATGCAACATCATGACATTGTCAGAAAAGACAGGTTTTTTACACACAAAAGTTGCCTTTTATATTCGTAAACGTTACACAAATGTTGCTTTTTTTATACACAAAGATATGGGGAACGGTTGTATATAAAGTTTTTAATATTTGCAACATAGTTTAAGGAACAGTAAGTATGAAGAGTTACACTATTGTATTATTCATGTATTTTTTATATATTTTTATAATGTATATGTTTTATTCATGAGGTATTTTCATCTGATCCAATGTGTGTGAAGGAGGGAATATTTAAACCCAGTAGGAAATTATGTAATTACATTCTGATGAAGTTCCCTGCTTTTAGGGATATGAAAGCTCTCAATCTCTTATCTGGTTCCTTTGAATAAACTTTTGGAATACTATTTTGGGCTCCCGTGTTTCGTTGGTTTGAGATTGTTTTCACTGGGACTCACTGCTTTCACTGGAGCTTATTTGTTTATATTTTTCTCTGTTTGATACTTCCACAATGGTATTCAATTTCTCCCCTTTCTCTCTCTCACTACTCTTGTGTTCTTGTGGTAGAACTTTATTAGTTGTTAATTTAGCTGCACAGTAATATATCCTGTTTACTTCTGTTATATCACATGGATCTCTGTGGACAGTCTTAATTATTGTGTTCATTTGTTTTATCAAACTTCTGACTTTTTGTTTTTTTTTTACCTTCTGCAGTCTGTTTCTTTCATTGATCTTAATATGTCTATCTGTCTCTATTAAGTCAAGCAGCTCTTCTCTTAGCTCGTTTTCTTCTAAACTGAGGGCACATTTTTTGTTTTCCATTTCCTGCGGGCATTCTAGAAAGTTCTGTTTCATCTTCCTGTGGCACATTCTCTCCAATTTCATCCTGTGCCATCCGTTGCTCTGTCATATGACAACTCTAATCAAAGAGATGTTGCCTATCACTCCTCAACATTAACTGTGTCAGAGTTTCCACAGTTTCCTGTTCCTTCCCTTGCCTCCCAGCTTCAAGTGAATGTTTATACTCGTTTCTTTGTGGAAGGCTGCAAAATATCTTCATATGGCACCTGACCAATTGCTTCCCGTTCTACTGGTTTCCCCTTAATTTGGAGTTCCATTGCTCTATCCTTTTGTGGTGCTTTCTGAATTAGATTTTCTACACTGAATCCTTCACTTTGGAGGTACTCTATAACCTCAGTTTCTATTTCTTTAACTCCTCCATTACTGATCTCCTTTTCTACTTTTCTTTTGTCTCCTTATTTTTTGTATTGTAAAGTTTTCCATGTCCATATTCCTTTGCTTGTATTTCTCTTCAAATATCTTTGGTGCTGCTATTTTTATATTGATTAGTTTTGCTTTCTCCTTTGCATAGATATTACACCATATTAACTCTCCATTTCTTTCCCATGTCCATATTTCTTCTTCAGACATCTCCTGATCTATTTCTTTGGGGACTCGTTCCAGCATGCTGTAATATAACCTGTGTTAGACCTTCTACATCAAATCCTTCACTTCGCAGGCACTCCATAACTTCAACTTCTATTATTTTAACTTCTGCTTTACTGATCTGCTTTTCTACATTCCCCCTTTGTGATATTTTTTTTATTGTGAAATTTTCCATGTCTGGATGCCTTTTTCATTTATTTCTCTTCAAATATCTTTGGGGCTGCCTTTTTTATGTTGATTAATCTGGCTTTCACCTTTGCATAAATACTGCACCATATTAAATCTCTCTTTCTTTCCCATGTCCATATTTCTTTTTTATAATTTTGAAAAATATCTAGGTTTTGTTGTTTATATTTTCGCACTTCCTCAGATGCTTCCTTTTTCCAAACCGATCAAAGTTTTTTTTGGTCTGTATACTGTTTTTCAAAAATATGTTGTATTAATAACCGCAATTTTTTATTTGAAGCTTCTAACAGTTTTTCTTGTGGAAGTATTTTTCTTTCATCTAATTCATCTATTAATCTTCGTGTATATCTTGTGTGTAGAAATTCTGGGCTTTTTGCATAATAGTAACAATACATAATTTCTTTCTTATCTTCAGTAGTCCCCTCTGTTGTCTTTATGGCTCTTCTTTGGCCTATCAGATTTTGTGATTTTTGTGGACTGCTACTCCCTTCTACAACAGGGGGCCTTCCTCCCATTGGGCCTGGCCCCACTGTAGGAATGTTTCTGTATTTTGAGGGTTCTACATTTTGTCCAGTCCTGGCACCAGTGCGCCTACCAGGATTGGGCACTTTTTAATCCTGGATCTTGTGCACCCAGTTATCTTTTTTAATTTATAGTGAGGAAAAGGCAAATATTCCGATCTTCACTGTACTGCGATCTTGAAAAAAGCACTTCGAGGTCTTTTCGCTCTTTAGAGCATTCGCTATTTAGAACATTTGATGTTCTAATATAGACCCATCAATTTGTATGTATTTACTCCTTCCACATCTTACGTATCTATAAAAAGGTTTCCTATCTTTATATGCATTTTCTTCAATTTTTTCTTGATCTTGTCTCACACTATGCTTAATTTGTCCAGCTTGTTTATTTCAGTTTTCAAAGTTGTAGTTTGACCTCTCTTCCATTTCTTACATTTTTTTCTGTCCTTTTAATCCGGTATCTTGTTCTTGTGGAAATATGTCCCCCTGACATATGTCTAGATCCTGATGTTAAACATTTTTTCCACTCAATTTGTCTTTCAAAACATTCCACATTCCATTTGCAGTTTTCCCACTGAACGTATCATTACAGTTAGCTTTACATAGTAACTGTTTTGCTTTCATATAATCTGTTATTAACCTTCTGTGCATTGGTTTAGATTTCAGTTTGGCAGAATTGTCTAGCAATAAATTAACCTTTATAACCCCATGATCACTGCATATCAGTGGTGTTAAAACTTGACTTGAAGTCAGAGTAATTTCTTTAGAAACACAAACAATGTCTAGTATGTTCTGTTCCCTGATATTTTTTAATAATCTGAAGCAGTTGTTCCTGAATATACATTGTGAATAATTTTCTTATTAATATTGTTGAATCAATATTATTCCAGTCTGTTTCTGGTAAATTTAAGTCCCCAGCTAATGTTATTCTTCCCTCCTGTGTTTCTTGCAAGAAATGTATGAATTTTTTTAGGTCATCTGTACTTGACTTTGGTCAAGGAGATACTGATATATAGACTGTATTTATATACCATATGTCTTTACTGTCACAGTTACACAGTCTATAGTATTGGTGTTATCATTGAACATGTAATAATGACAGGTCTTGTAACTATCTTTAATCACTATCATAATACCTTCACCTGATTTTTTTTGTTAGAATGTCTGTTACACTAAAAATATTTATAACCTGACAGAACTGGTTTTCAGTCTTTGTTCTTTAATCATGTTTCACAAACAATAACAACATCAATGTTGTGGGAACATAGCAAATTTTCCAATAAAAAAACTTTATTATTAATGCCCTTAGCATTAACAACCATCAGAGGTGCATCAAATGTTGCTGTCTGTGAACTGTTATATTTTCTACCTGGCAAAAATCCTGCCTAGTGTTTGTCAATTATTGCAAAATATCTGCTGCAAAAATGCTCTTCCCTGATCTTGACAAATGCACACCATTCTGTCTGAACACGTGTGGCCAAAAGTAGGCTTGTATGCTCTGTATATTTCCATTTTTTAAAACAGGACATATTTTTCATATAGGTATTTACCCAAAAACTCTTTTTCATTCACGGGGATCTGACTATCCTTTCTATATCTGATTTGTGAAAAATATATCATAACACCAGTACAAGCTGTACTATTTAAGAGGGCTGTAAGTTCCCTACTAACAGTCGGAGAATTCTTGTGAATGAGATCATTTGTACCGACATGAATAAAAACAGATCTATACTTCCTTACGTTATGGCATTCCAAGGCTTGTCTCACATCTTCTTTTTTGCTCCCAATAAGCATAACCCTATTCGATGTTCATTATCTTCTCTGGAAATATAAGTATCAGTTCCTCTAATAATTGAATCTCCAATTACAAGAATATATTTTCTGACAAGATCTGAACAATCTTCAACTTCTAATACAGTCCCCATGGTAGCTGATCACCCAGACTACCCAGTGATATTCACTGACCATATATTTCTCATGTACCTGAGTGAGAGCAGAGACAGATGGTAAGAAAATAGGGATCCCAAGCTCACCGTACAGGGCATGCTTGGACTTGCATGTAGTGAGTATAGCGTGGAAGTGTTTGATCTTGGCCTTCATGTTCCTGAGTAACCAGGGTAAGGTGTGAATGGGTTAATGCTGAGGCCATCTGGTCTAGACACAGTGGCCTGCCCTACTGCCTCAGTACTTACAACAGGACTAGACCTGACCACCCCTCCTTATTCCACTTATGAAGCAGACATTCGCAGCTTGAGTTGAGTCTTGGGTCTCATGTGCCAAAATGTTTACACAACATCTCTTTGATTAATTTGAGGGATCACAAAAATTTGTCACAAGCTCAAGTGCACACAAACTCATAACACATGCACTCAAGCTAAGCTGAAATAAAAGTAAAACTAACAAGGAAAAAAAAAATCTGATGTTGTTAATCTTCATTCATTCATCAATGATGGGGTGTCATTTCCGTCCTTGGAACCGAGTTGGCCTTATACCAAGCTCGCGCCAGCCAAAAAAACTCTTGAGCTAAGCTTTTACCCATAATACCCTTCTCCCTGTTACCTCAGATCTCGTTTGCCACGTAGCCATAAAGCCGCGTTCAAGCCAGCTCTCAGCTAAGTTGAACATTTTTGGATATTTAATAGAGTTGGATAGGAGTTTCTTGTAATATTTCCTGATTTTTGTCCAACTTTGTCTGTCGCTAGCCTTTACCCTTTCCTTTTGACTTCTTTTCCTAATTATCCTTTGGTAACCTTAGTACCGTTGGTGGTATGGCCTTTCTCTCTACCCTTTGTGGTTGTTCTTAAATACCATTGCTGGTATTTCTTCCTCCTTTCCTTTACCTTAAAAAAAAAATTATATATCTACATATATAATCTCCCTTCTAGCCACCTCTTTGGAAGTTTGTTGTGTGTGTGCCGAATATGTCTGAAAAGAAAGAAACGTCAGGCTTTAAGCAATGCCTGAAATGTGTCATAGGATCATATCATAGGAGGTTACTAGGCTAATGGGCCTGGGGCCCTTACAAGCCTAGCCACGAGTTTATCCCCAAAAAAGAAACCTCAGTCAGCACCTGTCACCTCTGTCAGTGTAGTAGGAAAATGCCAAACAGCGACTCTCATGACAATTGTGTGTATTGTTTGGGGGTGGCCCATCTCTCTGTGCAACCACCATGTTCTATTTGCAAGGGGTTTAGTGCCCGTACTCTGAATAAGTGCAAAAACAAGTTAATTCTAAAGGGCCTCCTTAAGATGACCTTTTCAGAGGCTCTTTCTGCGTCAGAGGGCTCTCCCCCTCCTAAGAAAGAAAAGAAAAGACCACATTCTGTGCCTTCTTTACCTTCTGGTGATTTGGACAAGCCACCTAAACCAGAAATGCCTAAAGTGTCATCGGAGCCGAAGCCAGTCTCTACGACACCAACCTCAGTTCCATCAACTGTCTTTATGTTGTCGGCGCCTGTTTCAGCACCAATAATGTCTATGGCACCATCTATACCCAAGTTACAAATTGCCTCACCCTCTTCGGTACCGAGTGCCATGGCTCTGAGCTTGCCTCCGGTACCCATGACTACGGCTCCATTCATAGCTGAGCCTCCAATGGCCACTTCCACACCCACTTCAGTACCGAGTGCTGTTACGGCACTGAGCCTATCTACGGTACCTATGACTACAATAGATGTCCCACTACTTTCCGTCTCCAAACTCGAGACAGTAGTGCCATTGGACACTGCAACACAGACCCGATACTCCCTCTCAGTGGACCCCTTTCTGGGGCAGATATATAGCCCCTTCCTTGAATGGCCAGAGTCCCCATCAGGGATATCCACTAGATCCACCAGGAGCCTTTTTGAACTTGATGTGGTGTACCTTGTGGACCAGCTGCTGACAGCCAGGGGGGATTCCTACACCCTCTATGATCCAACCACCTGTTGGACTTGGGAGTATTTCTCCACGGACTCCATCCTACTCTCTTCATTTGACCTCCTTGCAGGTTTCAAAGCCTTCGACTCCAGTGCCTCTTTCGCTACCCACATCCTCGGTGCCATTAGTGGATCTCACTGTGGCCCTGGAAGCGACCCTTTGGCTTGTTCTGAGCCAGGTCTTCCTCAGGTCCAGGATTGGGCTACGGGCTCTTCTGTGCCGTGTATGGTTCTGAGCATATCTATGGTTCCATCCACGGTGACAGGAGTCCTGTCGGCACTGATCCTTCTCAAGGCTCCTCTCTCAGAAGTGGGCTCAACAGAGCGGTTGTGACCCCGGTTCAGAGGTTGTCTTTCTTGGTTCTAGGCTCCCATCCCTCTTCGGGCGGGTCTGTTTTCTGAGTGATGGAGAGGGCTCTTGCCTCTGGAAGCAAACCACCGGCGTCGGAACCCCAGATGTCCCCTCCCCCTGAGCTGCAGTTGGCACAAGCCACCATTTTTGGGACATTGGGCACGAGAGCCACAGGAAACCCTACTGCAGGGCGCCCTTTCTTCCGACTCCTCCTCAGAAGTTCTCACTGAAGAGGTGCCATGGAAGAAGTCATGCAAGAGGAAGCACGTAGACTCCCCTGTGGAGCCTCTTACAGAGGATACGGATTACGATGAAGGGGAAGGGTCCCCATGGTCACCCCCTGAAGATGTCTCCTTTGGAGACATCCTTGAAATGTTGAAACAGAGGGGTGACTGGAGGCCTTTCGTGCTCGTCCATCTACCTCTTGGGTGACCCCGCCTGCAGACGAGCTAGTCCAGCTCATGGTGCCACGCTTGGAAGAATCCTGACTCTGTTGACTCTGTTGAGTCAATCCCACAGAAACCAGATAAAATTCTATCCCCCTCGAGGAGAGCCCTCATTGGTCTAAATGTCTACCAGTAGATGCTATGGTGGTGGTGGCGGCCACGAAGAAGGAGCTCACCGAAGAGAGCCAGACTGTTCATCCACCTAATAGGGAGTCCCAGGCAATGGACAGATTAGGGAAGCGAGTCTTTGCTTCATTGACCTTTGCAATACGGTCTTTGAAATATTTTGCACATTTTACAAGGCTCCAAAGACACTTAATTTCTGAACTCTCTAGAACTCTACCAGGACAAGTGTCTGACAAGGTGAGTGACAAAGTTGCCTCGCAGCTCGCAACCCTGGAATCCATATTGAACTCGTCCTTGAGGTTAATATCCCATGCAACTGAAGGGGCAGCAAGAGCTGTGGGTTCAGGCGTAGTTATGAGATGCCATGCCTGGATGCGCCTTTGTGATTCCATGGACCCCTTTAAGTCTTCCTTCCTGAATGCTCCAGTTGAAGCATCTTCCCTGTTCGGCCCAGAAGTGAAGGACACTCTAGCCAGGTGTGCGAAAGATGGTAAGACCCTGTCTGCCAAAGGTGTATGCTTTTACACCCCCCAGCATTCCTTCTCCAGGAATCAGAGGAGTGGAAAGTTGTGGAACAAAGAGTCTCAGGGTCCTTTTCATGATGCATGTGGCGAGTTCACCTCCAGAGGCAGAGGGGGTACCTCTTCTGGAAGACTCCCCTACCGCGGCAGAGGGGGCCCGTGTAACCAGTTACCCAGATACTCTGTCTGGACGGTCCTACCAGCACTCCTGAAGAGCGGTCCAATTGCTTTCCTCTGGCAGCAGTCAGGGGACGTTTCTTTCTGCACCACGCTGCCTGGCAATTGATAACCACCGACTCTTGGGTGCAGAAGATAACCAGAGGCTACCACATCCCTTTCAATTCTTACCCAAAGCCACCCAGACAAATTCCCAACGTTCCACACAGTCAAATGGAAGAAGCAGCTCTAGGGGTAAAAAAGCTGTGTCAAAAAAGAGTCATCCAAGCAGTCCCACCAGACCAGTGCAGATCTGAATTTTACTCAGGATTCTTTTTGGTGCTAAAAAAGACAGAGGACGGGAGACCGAGTTTGGATCTCAGCAATTTAAGCAGGTTTTTCACCCAAAAGAAATTCCAGATGATCACAGTTCAATCCATTCTCCCTTTTTTGAGGAACGGTGATTGGATGTGCTGGATGGACCTTCAGGATGCGTATTGCCACATCAAAATGGACAGGCACTCCAGGAGGATGCTTTGCTTCTGGCTGGGAGCCAATCACTACCAATTCCGTACTCTGCCTTTCAGATTCTCTACAGCCCCCAGAGTGTTCACCAAGTGCATGGCAGTAGTAACAGGTCACTTGAGACTGCAAGGATTCCAGGTGTTTCCATATTTAGATGATTGGCACCTTACCACCCCCACCAAGCATCTGTTAGTAACGGCCCTGAAATACACTCTGTCTCTGGTGAAACTTCTGAGAATTTCAATAAATTGGAAGAATTCCAACCTGATGCCAACCCAATACATAGAGTTCATAGGAGCAGCATTCAACGCCCACTCCTGTTTAGTCTCTCTCCCGGACCGCAGATTACAAAAACTGAGGCTTCGACTCTGAGTGATTCTCTGTCAAAACAAAGTTTCAGCATGGGAGGTCCTCCAGCTCTTAGGTTCCATGGCAGCTTCTATACCAGTGGTGCCTCTTGCAAAACTTCACATGAGACTCCTTCATTGGCTTCTGTTATCTCAGTGGTACCCAAATCATCACCCTTTGTCCTTTCAGATACGTATAACCAATTGTTGCAAACAGGACCTACTTTGGTGGATGAGTCCAGAAACAGAGCTTTGGAGCCGCCCCTTTCTTTCTCCTCAGCCCAGGGCCATTGTGACCATGGATGCTTCCCTGATAGGGTGGGAGGGGACATTTTCAGGGAATGGCAGTTCAAGGCACATAGTCCACAATAGAGGCCAATCTGCATATCGGTGTCCTAGAACTGAGGGCAGTGCTTTTAGTGTTGCAAGCATTCCAGTCGGTCCTTCCTTCTGTGACAATTGCCATCCATTCAGACAACATGTCAGTAGTCTGGTATATCAGCAAACAAGGAGGAACCAAGTCCTATCCCTTATGTTGAGAGGCCATGAGAATTTGGCAATGTGTGATAGCATCCAACAGCTTTCTGATAGCAACACATATTCCCGGGGATTCCAACTTGATTGCAGACAAGCTGAGCAGATGTATTTTACTGCCTCACGAATGATCCCTCAATCCATCCGTTGCGACGGAAAATCTGAAGTAGTTTACTTCATTTGGTCTTCAACCTGTGGGATACGGATCCGAGCCAGCAACTTTACTAGCATCTACTCCGAGCTCCAAGCTCCTCCCCTTACCCATAATACACCTCCACTACCTTCCAACCCCCAGCTCTCATTTGCCGCGAATAGCTTATGCAGCGTGATCTCTAAAGCTCCAGGTTTTGAAGTGGGTAAAGACTTTAAAAATTTCTCTTTTTTTCCCCAAAAATTTCTAGATAGTGATAGAGGATTCCCTATTAGCTGATCGAAGATGCATTCTGTCGAATGCGTCTTGATCGAACTTCATAGTGCAAAATGGCAAAATACTGAAGGGGCATATAAGCAAATTATTTCCCTGGGAAAGAAATCGCTTGGCCGCCTTTGGTATTTTGCCTTCTTCATTACTGTAGTGCAGTCTCGGAGTTGCTATATTTAAGTTGGGGGGGTGTGGAGAGCACAGTCCCCCAAGTCGGGGGGTCGCCCCCCACATTAGAAATAGTTTGTGGTGTGCATGTGTTGTGTGTGTGTGTGTGTGTGTGTGTGTGTGTGTGTGTGTGTGTGTGTGTGTGTGTGTGTGTGTGTGTGTGTGTGTGTTTCTCGGAACAGCGATTTTTTTCCCTGGGAAAAAATCTCTTTTCTGAGTGTTTGAGATTGTAAGCTTTCACTTACATGGGGTCAATGAATCCGTATTCGCTTTTCTAAGCGTTCAGTGATTCAGTATAAACCCTGATAGAGTAGGTTCCCCTTTCTCCTCCCCTCGCTTGGTGCGTCGAGTTTGTAGTGTTTAGGTTAGTTAGTTAGTCAGAGTAGTTGTGTAGACATTTTGGCTTCCCCTCCCCCCCCAGTGTGTTCTGTGTGTGAGTGTGGTGAGTGGGTGTGCTTAAAATAAAAAAGAATTAACATTTTTTCTTTAGTTTTTCCTTTCTTCTGATAGTATGGCTAATAAGCTTATTTTCAAAAGATGCACTGAGTGTGGCCATAAGTTATCCCCTGCGGATGGCCACACTCTGTATGTTATGTGCTTGGGTGTGTCCCATCTGAGTGTAGACTGCACTGTATGTGTGGGGTTCAACCCTCATGCAATTAAAGATAGGAAGGCCAAGTTGGCCCTAAAAGGCCTTCTTCCCCCTTCTGAGACTGTTGCTTCATCTTCGGTCACAGCGGCCGCCTCTCCTTCCTCTCTTCCCCTGGCTTCTCCTCCCTCCCAGGCTGGGACTCGACCTCCTGTGCAAAAACCTGTGGAAGTGGAGCAGAAAAGGAGCAGAGAGAAGGAGAGAGAGTCGAAGGCGAGGGAAAAGCGTAAGAGGTCTCCGGACCTCCCTTCACCAGTTAAAACATTACGGATCCGTGACTCCCCTCAGCTCCGATCTCCAAAGTTCTCCCCAGAGCCGGATGAGACACACTCAGCTTGTAGAGCCTTGGTGCCCCAACCTGCAAGGTCAGAATCCGTGGCCTCGTTGAGGTCCACCTGGTCTTTGTCTGAGGTTGATATGGATAAAATGATGAGGAGGTTCATCCGTACTCAGATATAGATGGGGATCTTGCCAGCCCCCTCTCCCTCAGGAGGGGAGACTTGCTTCCTTTTCCCCAGCCGATATCTCCTCTGATCTGACCATTGGGTTCAAAGTATTCGGATCTGAGGATGGCTTTAGTCAGGGGGTCAGCGCCAATGGTACCTGCTTCCTCAATGCCGACAGCTGCCTAGAGCATGTCGGATCCAACCAGCTTGGATCCGAGCCACTCTCTGAGCCAGAGCTTGGTTGCTGGATCTGACGGAGTGGAACTTTTTTCATCGGCACCACCTTTGTCAGGCCAAGTTTCCCCCTTGGAGCTCCATCCACTTCGGGCCCAGCTCTGATTCTCTCATCGGACCCGAGGAGACCGGCCATCTTATTGGTTTCTCAGGAGGCTCACTCTCCTTTGGCATTTGACGTGGTAGAAAGGGTTCTCTCCGCTGGATCGAGACCCCTGACTGCCCCCTTGGACTCCACCCAGACCCCCTCGGCTCTTTCTACGGCCCCCATCATTTTACCAGAGGGACAGCCCATGCTTGCGGAGCCCTAGACAGTTCCCCCTGAGGAACAAGTGGCTTGCGAGTTCCTCCCAGAGAGCCCCACCGGAGAGGTACCTCGCAAGCATACATGCAAGAGGAGGCACTTGGACACCCCCGAGTCCCTCACTGAGGATCCGGACTTGGATGATGGAGAAGGTTCCCCTAGATCACCTCCCGAGGATGTCTCCTTTGGAAACATCATGGAAATCCCGTGCCAACAGGGAGGTTGGTCTGCCCCCAAACCTTCTAATGAGTCCGTGTTCCTGGAGGTTTTCGACACGGGCCCATCTACTTCCTGGGTGTCCCCTCCCACAGATCCTTTGGTGGATCTGGTCACCTCGCAGGCATGGAAGGAACCGGACACCATGGAACCAATTCCAAAAAGACACAACAACATTTTAAGCCCCCTCATAGATAGACTAGCATAGAACAAGGGCTCCCACGTAGATGCTATGGTGGTAGCAGCAGCCACAAAGGAGGAACTTGCCCAGGAGAGTTCCTCGGTTCATCCTCCTGACCAAGAGTCATGGATGATGGCCTGCCTAGGGAAGCGGCTTTACACTTCAGCTACCTTTTCGATTAGGGAGCTGAACTACCTGGCCCATGTCACTAGACTCCAACGCGACCTGGTAAAGGAGCTGGAGGAGTCTCCCCCTAAGTCCATGTCACTGGAGGACAAGGCTTCATTCTCCATGAGGATGGCCACTTTGAAAGCAGTCTCCAACATGTCCCATGCGACTCCTTTCACATGCTATGGAATGATCGGCTAGGAAGGCTGGGTCCAGCGTGTTCATGAGGCGGCTGAGATTATGTCAATTTTCAGAACCTTTCAAGACGTCCTTTGCCAAAGCCCCTTATGACGACTCTATTCTCTTTGGTAAGATCATCAAAGAGACATTTAGTCTAGAGTAAGAAGAACAGGAAGACACTGTCTGCCATCAGGATCTGCTTCTCTAACCCTCAAAGTTCTTTTTCCCAGAACCAGAGAGGGCAAAAGAAGATGTGGTTCCGAAAGTCGCAGTATTCCCAGGACACTCAGGGCTCTTCTTCCCCCAGAGGCAGAGGGGGGGGTCCGAGGAATTTTGGGTCTCAAGAACCTTTCTCGGACAGACCCGGGCAGCAACCCTGAGGGCTGGCCTGATTGCTGTACTCTGGAGGCAGTCGGGCGACTATTGTCCTTGCACCTAGTGGTATGGGAGTCCATAACATCAGACCGCTGGGTGCTTCAGATCATATCCACAGGATGCTCAATCCCCTTTGTGGGTCCCCCCGAATGTCCCAGACACCTCCCAGACGTACCACCCACACAAAGGGAGGCAGCATTTCAGGAAATTTCCAAGCTGCTAGAAAAACGAGCCATCAAAACCATCCCCCCAGCTCATTCCGGATCGGGCTTCTACTCCAGGTTCTTTTTGATGCCAAAGAAAATGGGGGACTTAAGGCCCATTATGGACCTTTCTACCCTGAATCTGTCAGTTGCCAAAGAGAAGTTCCAGATGGTCACACAACAGTCCGTATCTGCAAGAGAGAGACTGGATGTGCTCATTAGACTGCCGGGATGCTTACTATCACATAAAGATGTACAGAAGCTCCAGGAGCTTCCTCCGCTTCTGGCTAGGAGTCCATCATTACCAGTTTCAAGCCCTACACTTTGGTCTCACCACTGCCCTCAGGGTGTTTACCAAAGTAATGGCGGTGGTAGCGTTTCACCTGAGGCTTCAGGGGATTCAGGTCTATCCATACCTGGACGATTGGCTCCTCACTGCTTCCACCAGGCATCTACTCTCCCAAACCAGGGATTATTTCCTGACTCTTGCCCTGTGTTTGGGGATTACAATCAACGCATCCAAATCACTCCTAGATCCTGTACAGGTGATAGACTACATTGGTGCCAGGATAGATACTTTTCAGTGCAAAATCTTCCTTACCTCGGAGAGAGTACAAAACCTGAGGATGCATGTTTCCCTGATCTACCACTCTCATCTCCCAATGGTGGAATCGGTGTTGAGGGCCTTAGGCTCGATGGCGGCAACCGTAACTCTTCTTCTGTGTGCCTGGTTACACATGAGAATTCTACAGTGGACTCTAGCTGTACAATGGTCCCTGTTGGGGCTACCATTGGCATATCCAGTTCAACTCAGTTGAGTCTGTCAGTCGTCCCTCATATGGTTGGATGCATTCTCCGGACATTTTGGAGGTATGACCCTTTGTTCCAGCCCTGGCCCAAGCCACAGTGACCACAGACTCCCAACTCGGGTGGGGGGACATTGTTCGCGCAGGACAGTCCAAGGCCTGTGGTCCCCTGTAGAGACCAGCTTGCACATAAATGTCCTCGAGATGAGAGCGATCCTTCTAGCATTGCATGCCCTTCATGCCTTTCTTCCTCTGGGAACGATCGCAATTCAGTCAGACAGCATGTCAGTGGTTTGACATATCAACAAACAGGGAAGGACTGGATCTTACCCCCTTTGTTGCGAGGCCATGAGAGTGTGGGAATGGGCGATCTCCATCGGTCACATTCTCATCGCAGTGCACATTCCAGGATGGTCCAACATCCTAGCGGACAAGTTAAGTCAGACTATTCTGATGCCTTATGAGTGGTCTCTTTATCTTTCAGTAGCGGAACAGATCTTCTGCCAGTGGGGTCAACCTTGCTGCGATGTCTTCGCATCTCCTTTCAACACGAAGTGCAGCGAGTTTTTCAGTCTGCATCCTCTGCCAGGGGAGTCCCGCAGAGATGCTCTAATTCATGCTTGGCCTCCCAGTCTTCTGTATGCTTAACCGCCAGTACCTCTTATTCTGAGGTTTCTACAGAAAGCTCGTCAACTGGGGAGCAAAGTGATCCCTCATTGCCCCGTTTTGGCCTTGCCAGGTATGGTTTCCCTTCCTTTGGTCTCACCTTCTGGCTCTGCCTTGGATCCTGGATCCCATTCAGGATCTAATTGTACACCCTTCGTGGGGTGCCTCATCCGAATCTGGACAGTTTGAAGCTCACAGCTTGGCTGCTCTAGTTCCCGTGATTGCTAGGACTCCTGGACTATCCTCCTCAGTTAGATCTGTTTTGGTGGCTGCTCATAGGTCTTCGACTAGGAAGGTTAATCGCAGCAAGTGGAAATGATTTTACTTGTGGGCCTTTCAAAGGAGTTTATGCCCCTTCACGGCTCCTATTTCCACCATTCTTGATTTTCTAGCTGATATTTTTCAACACTGAGCTAGTTTTTTTACTGTAAAGGTTCAGTTGGTTGCCATCTCTCATTTTCATGTGGGTGATAATTCTGCCTCTTTAGCCTCCTCCAGACTGTGTAAGGCCTTTATTAAAGGCACCTTTTTGTTACGCCCCCCTCCCCCCCCGGTCAAGGATCCTGTTTCCCCATGGGACTTTACTATGGTCCTTCAAGCTTTGGTCGCGCCGCCTTTTGAGCCTGCTGCAACAGCAGATCTGAAATATTTGTCTTGGAAAACAGCTTTTCTGGTGGCTATTACCTCTGCCAAAAGGGTTTCAGAATTACAGGCCTTGTCCATCAAAGTTCCTTACATGATTTTTCACAAAGATAGGGTTTCCCTTCGAACCAATCCATCCTTTCTCACTAAGGTGGCATCACCAGTCAATATCAATCAGACTATCAATTTGCCTGTGTTTTTTTCCTAATTTTACTAACAAGATGGCATACAAGCTCCACCTGTTGGATGTTCATAGACAGTTATGATTCTATGTACACAGGACAAAAAATTTCCATAAATCTGATCAATTGTTAGGTTCCCCAAAAAGGGTTTACAGAAGGATACAATCTCCAAGGTCACTATTGCTAGATGGATTTCTTCATGCATCTTTCAGGTATATAAGGACAGAGGCATGTCTCCTTCAGGTCAGGTGAAAGCTCATTCCACTAGGTCCATGGCTACGTCTGTGGCCTTTTGGTCTAGAGTGTCTTTGGATGATATTTGTTCTGCATCTACTTGGTCCTCATCTCATATGTTTATTTCTCATTACAAATTGGATTTGGCTTCCAGAAGGAGAACATCCTTTGGTTCCACAGTGCTCCGGAATATCCTTCCATGAGGGCCTCCCAGGAGTTTAGTAGCTGGAGAGACTGTCCCACAGGTTGAAGACCAAATGAAGTAAACTACTTCAGATAAAGAAGTTATGTAGACAGCATAACGTTCCATCTGAGTAGTTGCACTTCATTTGTCTTCAACCGTCCCTCCCTCCTTCCCCTGGACCTTGGCATATGAACAGCCTACGGGCTGCAGTTATAGGTCGCAAGTATTATTTTTTTTTTTTCAGGTCAGGTTATCAGTATAAGGTTCAGCAAACTCGATCTGGGGGTTGGAAGGTAGTGGAGGTGTATTATGGGTAAGGGGAGGAGCTTGGAGCTCGGAGCAGATGCTAGTAAAGTTGCCAGCTCAGATCCGATACAGATTTGTATCTCACAGGTTGAAGACAAATGAAGTAAAACTACTCAGATGGAATGTTATGGTGAGTACGCAACTTCTTTTTTCAACCATTGGGGCCAGCCTTGTTGCGAACTATTCGCCTCCCTGTCAAACCACAAATGCAGCAACTACTTTGCCCTAATTCCCCCGCAGGGGGAGTCCCAGAGGGATCCTCTTACCCACGATTGGCCCAAGAAAGAACAAACTAGAATGCCGTAAAGCTGTAGGAAGCACAAGCAACTGTTTCAAAAGCATCTTTATTAGCACTTTCGTCCAGAAAGAATGAATTTCTTTAGATACACCTTACCAAACACAGGCACAGTTAAAGTACTTCAACCAATCAATTAGCTATCAATAAATTAATTATTCAGTGGATTCCCCCTACCTTAAAGCTACAAATCCTAATGTCACAATTGCCTTTAAAAACAATGCAAAAACAATACAAAAATGTTCTTCTAACCTAAAATGCATCCTAAGTATTAAAATTTCATTTTACAAAATATATTTATCTCTAAATATGTTAAAATAAGAGAAAATTAATATAATCTATCTATCCAAAGCTCTTATTGTAAGTAAACAGGATATAGAACACATATCATTTGAAGGCATTAAGAATCAATTGCCACAAAAGTTCTTTTTATCCCCAAAAATAATTCTGAAGGTCCACCTCTAGGTACTGTAAAGGACCAATCGATGGCCTTGTATTTGAAACTGTGGCCACTTTTTTCTCTGGCATGCTTTGCGAGAGCATTCATTTCTTGTCCTTTTCTGATGGCGTATTCTTGCTCATAGATTCCATCTTTGAGTCTGTGGTCAGTCTTACCCACGTAAAGTGCCATACATACCTGAAAAGTAGCTAGGTAAACCACTCCCTTACTGTTACAATCAAATTTATATTTAATCCTATATCCATGCCTACCTATCCAATAAACTTTGCCTATCTCAATTTTGGACAATATGGGCACCGACCACATCTGCCCATGCATGGATTTCTCTCATGTGGGAATCTATTCAAATTTTCCAACATAGATTTAAAATAAGTACCCTTCCTAAATATACTATATGCTGCGGTAGCGTTGTCGCCTCACAGTAAGACATTGTCCTGTTCGATTCTCAGCTAGAGCGTCTTCTGTGTGGAGACATGAGTGAATGGGCATACCTTCGTTGAAGGTTGTGCATCAGGGCCGGCAACTCGGCACGTAAAAATCTACTGCCAGTCATTAGCGGACCGGAGTTCCGCTGTGGTGACCCCTAACCAGGAAAAGCCAAAAGACACAACAGCCCTTCCTAAATACCATAGCTGGAGATGTACCCAACCTTTCCCTTAAATGTCGTTCCTCCATCAGAATAGCCCACTTTTTAGACAAAATTTTACGAATACCCATGTAATCTGTACTAAGCTGAGTAATAAACTGTAAGGAATTTAATACTTCAGAAGTTTGATTATGATCTGCTGTACTGTTTACATTCACATCCAACTGGGGGTCACACGAAACCATCGCACCCCCAAAATGGGGCTGAAGTAACCCATTGGTCTTTTTAATTCAACCTCTTTCCTCGGTTTATCCAACAGATCAGTGGGCTATCTCCTCCTTTCAAACATGGAATACAAGAGATTACATTCACCCTTAAAATGCTCATCTAAGGTGACCATTCTTAGAGCTTTGATGAGCTGCCCTTTAATGACTGCCCTTTTCTGGTGTAAGGGGTTGGAAGTTGAATAATGCAGGAAACTATTGTAATAGATTTTCTTCCTATGAATTTTGGAGATGTATATCTTCCATTGATAATATCTTTCTCTAAGTTAACATCCAAAAATGAAATTCCCTTCGTATTAAATTCATTAGTAAATTTCAGAAATTCGGTAGTCCCATTAATATATTCAATAAAGTTGTTGAAACAAATTTCATCCCCTTTCCATAAAACAATTAAATCATCCAAGTAACGTAAATACAGTATAATATTGGGTGAAAATTCACTATTAAGTACAAACGTATGCTCACAAGCCGCCATAAAAAGATTGGCGAATATTGCTTCACAGGGGGACCTCATTGTAACCCCACATTTCTGTAAATACAAGTCCCCCTCGAAACATAAATAATTGTTGCTAAGCCCTATTTCAAACAATTCTTCATATAAGTTAATTTCTTTCTGAGGTACCCCTTTTTCAAGCAAAATATCCAAAATCCATTGTGTACCCACAATTTGGGGTATCACAGTATAGAGGTCCTTTACGTCTATGATGGCAAACTTATAAGTGGGATCAAAAACTAAATCATTAATTGCCACCAAAAAACTCAGGAATCTTTACGTATTTGTTGTTCAGAATTAACAAATTTCTTTAATTTAAAATGAAGAAACTTTGCGCAAGCAGCCGTTACGGAATTTCTTCCATCTATAATTGGTCGCATTGGGGGGGGGGGGTTGAGTGTCTTCATGTAATTTCGGGATTCCAAAAATACACAGTATAACTGGGGAAGTCATATTCAGGTAACTGAATATTTGTATGGAAATATGCTGTTCAATAAGCATATCCCTAATCTGCCCATAAATCCTTTTATACCCAGTATTCAATTCATTCCTAGATACTTTCTCATAAGCTACATTATCTAATAAGTGCAACATCCTATTCCTATAGTCATATTAAGTCCATAACTATAAGCCTGCCCCCCTTGTCGGGCTTCATAATGCGTATTCGTTCTTCATACAAAAAGTTCAACAAACAAACATTCCTGTTCATTTAAATTATTGCCTTTGTGAACATTTTTCAAGGAAACCATGCTTCTCAAATCTAACTCACACATCCTTTCAAAAAGTAATAATGCTGCGTGCAAGGGAGGATAAAAAGTGCTAGAAACTCTGCACGTATGCACTTGCACTGAAGCATTTTCAAACATAACTGAAAGGTTTAATTTTCGCGTAAACATTTTTAAATCTATTAATGTGTTCAATAGATTTGTCCTTCTACTGGGCACAAAAGTCATACCTTCTGAAAGTAAATCAGCAATGTTAGTATCAAAAATGGGTCTGAAAAATTATAGATTTGAAAGTCACCCATTGCATTAGACACTATCTTCAATCCGGACTGTTATGTTGGCTGAAAAATTGTCATACCATTGCAGTTATCCAAGGGAGGACTCCATATAGGACTGTCGACTACTAAATTGTTCACCCCTTGGCTGTTGAACAAAGGAAAACGCATAGTAGGAATCGGAAAAGGGTCTTCTGTCCTCGCTGTTACTGCAACGCCATCTGATGGAGAAACCGTTGTGTTCACTCTCATTGATTCTGTTCTTGCGAGATGTAATTGTGGGAAGGCTCGCCTGCATCTGCCAGTCCCCACCGGTTCCTGCCTGGAGGTGGATGAAAATCCTGAGCATTAGATTGATTGAATTGCTGCTGATTAGCCCTTTTCCCTTTTATTCTTTCAGAATGCCTCAGTTTAAAATAATTATTTTTGTTGTTAAAATTAGACTGCTGATTGTGATTGATAGTTGAGTTTCGAGCATTAGCATCAGTTTCCTCATTGTTGTGCGAAATTATACTGTTGTTGTTGTTAGATCTTCCCTTACACCAAACCTGGGAAGAAGGAGGGGTCGGATAAGCTTGTCCCCTTGCACATTTGTTACTATCCCTTTGTAACTTCCTCATTTTGTTTGTACCCAATTGCTGAATATGCTGTTCAACACTTGTGAAAATGCGAGCATATTCATATTTTAAGCGATCATAATCATTGTGTCCTTTTATGGATTCATCCAGTTGAGACAAATCCTTATTCAATTGGTTTATAAGTTTAACATCATGCCGGACCATAATTTCTAGCAACTCGCGTCCTACCTTGTCGAAAATAAGTTCAAGGTGGAAAGCAAAATTACTTTCAAGGCCGGTGGGATATCGCCACATTCATAAGCCCTTGGGTATTTGTTTCCACCTAATGTTAAATAAGTTAAATAAGTTAAATCAGTTAAATAAGAGTTCTCCAACTGTAGCTTCATAAACTTCATAAGACTGTGGTCAAACTCATCCTGCCAGTGGTCATCCGAACGGTGCTGTTCTGTCATGCTAAATGTGAAATCGTTATTAAGCCATAGGTTAAGAATTGGTACTGGGTGAGAAACCACAGATCCTCGGCCTGCTTGAGATAGTAGAAGGTTAGAAGGAATGGGGCCCATGGTAGAAGTAGGGGGTAATTGATTTTCTGCCTGGTATCCCACTGCATGTTGTTGTGGCACTGTCAAAAGCTGAGATGGAGGTAGATTAACTTGTTGTCTGCTTGCTATAGTTTGCAACAATGCATCCACTCTCCCCATAAGATGTTGTACCAGGGCTGTGAGATTACCAGTCGATGAATTAACATTAGCCAAGTCCTCTTGTGAAAACAGTGCTGGTGAGCCAGAAGCCATACTGCAGTCACAAATAAACTGAGAATCTAATCAAACAAACTAGTAAACCAAAAGAAAAAGGGTACTAATTTTAAATCTATGTTGGAAAATTTGAATAGATTCTCACATGAGAGAAATCCATGCATGGGTGGATGTGGTAGGTGCCCATATTGTCCAAAAATTGAGATGGGCAAAGTTTTTTGGATAGGTGGGCATAAGTATAGGATTAAATATCAATTTGATTGTAACAGTAAGGGAGTGGTTTACCTGGCTACTTGTCAGGTAAATATGACATTTTATGTGGGTAAGACTGACCGTAGACTCAAAGATAGAATCTACGAGCACGAATAAGTCATCAGAAAAGGACAAGAAACTAATGCTCTCGCAAAGCATGCCAGAGAAAAAAATGGCCACAGTTTCAAATACAAGGCCATCAATAGGTCCTTTACAGGACCTAGAGGTGGACCTTCAGAATTATTTTTGGAGAAGAAAAAACTTTTGTGGCAATTGAGGCTTAATGCCTTCAAATGGTCATGCCTCAATGATATGTGTTCCATATCTTCTTTACTTAAAATACGAGCTTTGGATAGATGGTTTATATTAATTTTCCATTATTTTAACATATTTAGGGACAGATATATTTTGTAAAATGGAATTTTTATACTTAGGATGCATTTTAGGTTAGAAGAACGACATTTTTGTATTGTTTTTTAAAGGCAATTGTGATATTAGGATTTGTAGCTTTAAGGTAGGGGGAATTCATTGAATAATTAATTTATTGATAGTTAATTGATTGGTTGAAGTATTTTAACTGTGCCTGTGTTTGGTAAGGTGTATCTGAAGAAGTTCATTCTTTCTGAACGAAAGCGCTAATAAAGATGTTTTTGAAACAGTTGCTTGGGCTTCCTACAGCTTTACTGCATTCTTGTTTGTTCTTCTGTTAATCCTTAATAACATAAGTAGCTCACAAATTTGGCTGTCATACTAGAGCAACTGTAATACAAGCACTGGTGATCCAGACAACTGACTACAAGGCATGCTAAAGTTTTTAACTGCCACTGGTGAGACTGAATGGCATATGAAAATGGTACAGCTTTTTGAAACAGTGTTAGTTTGATGTTTCAGCAAGTCTTGCAAGGCCTACAATGTTTGTAGAATGCACCTTTCAGCAGCATAATGCAGAGATGCAAACAGTGGAACATGGTATGTAGGATATCCTATATCACCCACATGAAAAGTTATGATCAGATTCTTTTGGAGACACTTTGAGGTACTCTTTGGATAGTACCAGCACATGTACATGTAAAGACAGTTCATTCACACCCTCTAAGTGCTGTTATTCATGTTCCCCATTGCCCTTGACTTGTCCCCATCTGGCAGCTAAAGGCTAATCATCCACCTCAAAGAGGCATGTTGCACAGCGAAAGCATCACTAATGCTTTTATTAACATGTTCATTCTCACAGGATGTAGTTAATGAATCCCAACGGGCTAGTCCCAGTAGATGTCATACCTGGGGCAGTGGAAACACTAGTAAAACACAACTATGTCTTGTGTATCTGTGTGTCTGTGTCTTGTATGTTCAAAGCATCACATCTGGCTGTGGATGTAGTTGGTCATAGGGTTGCCACCGTTCGTTGTGGCTAAAACCAGACCAAGGTTACACCCCTCGTATCACCCATAACCTCACTACCCCCCTCTCCCATTCATGTTCTGCCCATTTTGTGATGTCATCATAACATCAGCTGATGGGGGAACACCCGCTTTTTCCATTCCTGATGCCTGCTTTCTGCCAATTTAATGTGCTTTTCTGTAAAAAAAAAAAAATTGTAGTAAATCCACCAATTTAACAAACTTTGATAGTCTGTTTCCTTTTTTGAAATGGAATACTGGAGTTTGTACAATGTTTTCTGAACTACTGGACAATCGGCTTGCTTTCCGGATAGTCTGGGAAAAAATGGATAGGTGGCACCCCTAGTTGTTCACGTTACTTGAATTATAGATGTGGCTGCCACTTCTGATGATACCAGTTGAAGGGTGTTCAGCAGCCACCACATCTGTAATACAAGTAGCATGAACTGGTCCTTATCAGATCACCAAAGTTTCAAAACTTTGAACATCATATGACTGAGACCATATGATAGATGTTTTGAAACTTCAAAACTAAGCTAAAAAAAAAAAAAAAAAATCAAAACAATTTTTTTAGATGTTTTTGCACCCCTCAAGTGGGGGGCCGTGCCCCACACCCCTTGTTAATTAAATATACCCACTCTGAGATCACACTACAGTGAGGAAAACTGTAATTTCCCATTCCGCGCTGTACATCAGTCTGCATTCAAAAAGTTTGAAGTTTCAAAACTTCCATCATATGGTGTTGGCCGTATGATGTTCGAAGTTTTGAAACTTTGGTGATCTAATACAGACCCTCATGAACAGCTATGAATTAGACAGTAAAGTTGTAAACTAGAAGAGAAATAATGCTGCATAACAATTCAGCATGACCACAGACCTATCACACTATAGGGAACCATCATGTCTAATTGCAGAGAGTCCAGTAAGTACACTCAGGCAGAATATGTACAACAGAGTCATAGTGCAAATAATGCAGTTCTAGAACAGGTAAAGAACACACAACACATACCTGAAAATGCATCCCCTTCACACTGACTAGCATATACCCGACTTCCAGATCTGATGTAGTTGAACACATCAGTACACCTTATTCTGTCACCATGCATGGTTATGCATATCCATGACATAATCCAACAAAGTCACTGGAACCATGAACCAGGTTGCTAAGATAACTTTAATAAACGAACATAAATCCAAACAGGTAGCGCAGTAACCCAACCTCTAGCTGAAACTATGGGTCTAGGAAGGGGTACTATCATAGACTTGTGTAGTTTGGGTAAACCATAAATAAATGGTATTGTGGGAGTTTCTACATATAAAAATTTAAAAACATTGTCATCTCTTTTTTTCTAGATGCAGCTTCTCTAATGCTCGCAAGACATCATTCACAGTAATGTTGCATTCATTCCCAATAATATGTTCATAATCTGAACATTCCAATAAACTTTTCATCTTATTTATGTAATAGGCAGACTCTGATATCACCACTCCATCCTCTTTATCAGCATTCTTTTTCTGTACGCTGTCATTATTTATTAAAGATGCAACAGTTGATTGTTCTCCTGTAGACAAATTATAACATTTTTTAACATTATGCTGACTTTATAATTCATAAATCTCACTTTCAGCCACATATTCAAATACCTGAATTGTTAAGATGGATAAATACACTGGATCGTTTACACATATTCATGCCTAAATCATTAGACTTTAAGATTTAATGTTCTAATAAAATATTTAAATTCCGATAATGTCTTAGAAATATCTGAAATAGCCGGAATACAATTCAAACGTTCCTCTAAAACACTAAGCTCATTTGCTGTCAAAGACTGTGAATCTAAATTAAAAAACAGTGTATTTACTTTTTCATTGTTGTTTGGCTGCGGGTCAATGATCTCTGAGACAAGTTCTTCCTCTGTGTTGCGGAGTTTGTCCTCTGTGGTAGCTGCTTGGGCATTGGAATGTTAGACATAAACTGAATATATATGGCAATTGTGAAGCAAGGAATCTTATATGTTGAGCCAGATGTGTTACATGTCAGGCGTACTATGTTGGGAAGACTAACCAAAAGTTTAAGGAACGTATTGCAAATTGTTTAGCTGATATTAAGAGAGCAAATGTTGCCAATTCACTATATAAATATAAGAAATAAATGGGTATGGATCATGATTTTAAATTTTTGATTTTAAAAGTATTACATGAAACATTATGTGGGGGGAGATATTAGACTCCACACAGAGTTTGACGAATTTTAATGGATACTTCGCCTTAAGGCTCATATTCTCCCAGGCTTAAATGTGAATGTTTCTTTAAGACTGATGTTAAAAGAGTTACATAAACAAGTTTAAAGTCACATGATTAACTAATGATATAAATTATGATTTTTTTTTGTGTGTAGTTTCATGCCTGATGAAGCCTTGGGAAGTTGAAAGTTTTACTTGTGCTACCTGTTTGTATTTGTGTTCATTTATTAAAGTTATTTAAGCAACTTGGCTCATGGTTCCAGTAACTTTGTTGGATTGTTTTATTTTTTTGTGAAGATTCACTGGATTTGCTTAAGTTGCTTGCTTTTTTTATACTTTATACTATATCATGCAAGCCACACAGCTATAGATAGACATGTGCACACTGACACAAAAGACAAACAGAAGGACACTCACACACACATACACATGCTTCAAATAGACACACACACACACACACACACACACACACACACACACACACACACACACACACACACACAGCCATGCATACACACTCTGTACACCTATAGACTATTTGGAGAATCACCAATTCACCTACAGCATGTCCTTGGTGTATGGGAGGAACCAGAGCTACCTGGAGAAGGCCTATGCTGACACAGACAGGACATGTGCAGATGTGGGGCTTTGTGTATGTGTTTTTAATCATGCTTAAATGATTGTTAAAGTTTTCTTTAGGTATCATCCAGCAACTCAAGAAGAAATCCAAACCTCGAGCAGCAAACCGTGCAAAGTAAGGAAAGAAAAATCAAATGTAAAACTAGACACAGTTTCACAGCTGAAGTAAACTTCACACAGGCTCCGGTACTTAAAACAAATCCACCAAATTTAATAAGAGTAAGCGCTTTCACAGTCAAAGGATTGCTTCATCAGACTGACAAAATATACATTACATCTCATTTAAAAACAAATGTTTACTTCAGCTGAGGAACTGTGCCGAATTTTATATTTGATGAATCATCCAGCAACTGTTAACCCCCTGCAAAACAGTGCACATCTCAGGTTGCTGTCCTCGCCATCCTCCACACAACTATCAGTTATGGTCTTCTGATTTTTGACAGAAACCCTACTAAACTGGTCCAGTAACACTGCTAAGTAATCTGTAGAAATAAGTGGATCAATTATCCAGACCAGTATTACCCAAACTAAACAATTATTAGCAAGACACTTTAAAGTCTTTTCTTCAAACTGAATAACCTTATTCTTAGAATATTCCATAGCCTTGGACTGCAGGTTGAGTTGCAAACTGATAAATGAAATAAAATTCAAACATGCACCTTAGTGCAGAAGAAATACTCTCATTATAGCTGAGATACACATACGAATGATATAATATTTACTCATATATTTAATAAATTAGTCACCGACACCAACTTAAGATGGTCTTGGAGCTTTTTTCAAGTCTGAAATGACTGCTGTACAGCAAAAGGTATCATGGCATAAGGTAGCTTCCTGAACTACTGAATTAAGTAATGGAATAGGTTGTAGTTGTTGTTGGTGACCTGTCAATCTTCCAGAAATGTCACCTTCTTGACATTTGAAATCCAGGCTGTTTACCTCTACCCTTATAGGATCATAGAATGATACTAGGCTATTGGCTGGAGGCCCTCATAAGCCTAGCCAAGAATTTCACCCATGTTCCCATAAAGGCAACACCTGTTTTCCCTGCCCAGCAGTGACACGGGTGATCCCAGGGGTATATTTTCTGTTTCCCTTCCAGTCGTCCAGGTTCTTCTTAAAGAGGGCTAGTGAGGTACTCTGCTTGACATGGAGAGGGAGTATATTCCGCAGGTGGGGGAGTCACTGGGACAGAAATCTATCCCGCCAACAAGTTCTATTAATGTCATATTTTTAAAAAATTAAATTAGAATAATTAAAAAAAAAAAAAAAAAAAAAAAAACAATTTTTTTTTTTATCTATTAGAATGAACAAAACAAAAAAAAAGAAGACAGATACAAATACAAAGGTGATTTGCAAAAAAAAAGTTGCATCTTTTACAATTTTATGCAGTTAGACCATGTACAAGTTTGACGTAGATAATGATGCATTTCTTGGCATTCAGTTTGAGGCTTAATGGCTAAGGTGTTTGCCTTGGCATAAGGTGCAGGGCAGGAGTTTGAGTCTCAAGGGGTGGCTGGGGCTTAAAAAAAATGGCTCGCAAGGGCAGTTAGCTTAGTACTGAACTATGAACCTATGAACCTATGAACCAGGTTGAGGCCTTGTGTGCGGGTTGCACTAGTGGAGTTTGACTTACAGATATGCATCAACTCCATCAAGGCTGAGTCTGAGACGGCCTTGTATGCCAGACATAGGTCACCTCTGAGTAGTCTGTATGAGACTGAGTAGAGGGACAGGGCTTTTAACCTATCTGTATAGGATAGGTGTTTGAGACCCTGGATTTTCCTGGTCAGGAACCTCTGTGGTCTCTTTTCTTTCTCCATCTTTACACTTGCTTTTATACTTAGTCTATATATCTTAGGCAAAGTTTTTTATATAATTTTCTTTTCTTTCTCCAGCTTTACACTTACTTTTATATCTTGTCTATATATCTTACCATTCAACTCTGTTGTTTTACCTACTGTTATCAACCTGACTACGTCAAACTTGTACATGGTCTAACTGTATAAAATTGTAAAAGATGCAACTTTTAAGATGCAACTCACCTTTGTATTGTATTCTGTAATTCTTCTTATTTTTGTATTGGCTCATTCTAATAGTAAAAAATTGTAAAAGATGTTTTTTATTTTTTTTTATTCTATGTATCTAATTTAAATTTTCATGCTTATGTACTATCTATGTAAATATGATTGCTGCTGTTATACTCCTTATAATTGATTTGTGGAGCTTTTCTCCCTGGGTCTCTGCTGAAAATGGACATATATCCAGTTGGACTCTCCCGGTTAACAAATGTAAAATAAATAAAATAATAACTGTGCCTGGCAAGGTACATACTGAAGGGAGCACTGTACTCGATAATGGGTCTGATAAGGGAGGACTACAGGGATGTTATGACCTCCTTGTTCCTGGATGAAATACCTTTACTTATGAGGTGGGCCAAGTAGAAAGCCTTTCGTACAACGGAGACATCTTGGTGGTCAAAACTCAGGTTGCTATCAACCTGGGTGCCCAAGTCCCTCACAACTGATTGCATGCTTAGTACATTGTTAATAATGTGATAATTAGTGGGGATGCCATTTTCCCCAAAGGGGATAATGATGCATTTCTTGGCATTCAGTTTGAGGCTATTCTTCTGGCACCAGTAATTAGTCTGGGTGTAAGGCCCTCTTGTAGGATGTTCACATCACTAGGGGAATTTATGACAGTGCCCAGCTTGCAGTCATCAACAAACATGGTCAGCCACAGACCACTGGTTTGAGCTTGCACCTCAGAAAAGTATATCCCAAACTGTAGAGTCCCTGAGACCGATTCTTGGGGTATGCTGCTTGTTATGGGTCTACTACTAGAGGTGGCTTCAACTATTTTGACTGAGTGGGTTCTATCAGTGAGCCAGTTAGGTACCCATCCCATCTGGTAACATACAGGTTGATGCCTAGCTGGTAGAGTTTATCTATTATACCCGAGTGGGGAATAGTGTTGAAGGCTTTGGCTAGGTCAAGGTAGGTGGTGTGCACTGTCTTCCCATCATCCATGGCTTTGGTGACTGTTTTAAAGAAGGTGGCCAAGTTTAACAGGCATGATCTCCCTTTGACAAAACCAAACTGTGTGGGATCAAATGTTTGGAGGTTGCCATTGTCCTTGTTTTTAAGGTCCATGATAATGCGTTACATGGTTTTGCAGAGCAGGCTAGTTAGGCTGATGGGTCTGTAATTGCCTGGGTCGGTGGATACTCCACCTTTGTGTAGAGGGATGACAGTGGCTGTCCTCCATTCTTCTGGGATGAAGCCGGTGCACAGGCTTTGGTTGAATAGGGTGCTTAGAGGTGCTGAGAGCTGTTGCCTGAGTTCATGTAGGACACAGCCAGGGATGTCAGGTCTCATGGAGGCTGTATTTTTTGCCTTTGAGAGGGCATTAATGGCCTGCTCCCTGGTGATGAGGGGAGAGGGGAAGGTGCTGGAGATGCCCTGGTTTACTGATTTCACTGAACTTGTCTGCTAGCAGGTTGGCTATATGTATGGCGTTTGTGTATTTGGTATTCTTGACCTCCAGTTCATAGCAGATTTGGAAGTTACCTTTAAGATTGTGGATGTATGCGAAGAAGGCCTTGTGATTGTTCTTAGTGGATGTGGCCAATTTGGACTCAAAGTTAGCCTTAGAGGATTTCACCAGTGAACTTATTTGCTTGTTCAGACAAAGGAGAGGTTGCTTCCAACTTGGCACCTGCTCCTTCTTGGTCCTGGACAGCAATTTTGTTTCCTTTTATTATAGAGTCTATTTATTGCTGCTGTCCACCAGTCAGGTTTACTGTTCCTTGAGGAAGATGATTTGGTCCTGTCAGGTATTGCTGAGTCCATGCAGCTATATAGGTGCTCATATAGTTTTTTGGTGTAGGCTTGGACATTAGTGCTTGTTCCAACTGAAGGGATGGTGGCTACGAAGCTGCTTATACCTGCTCTCACGAGGTTGTAGTCAGCTTTGGAAAAGTTTTTTTTTGTTCGACCCTGGCAAGGGGGGGGGGGGGATCAGGAGAGAAGGTGACTTTGAAAGTGATTGCTTTACTATTGGATCTTACTAAGGAGAATGGCACTGTAGGGGCACTACAGTGGCTACTCATGTTGGTTAGTACCAGGATATTTTTCACCTCTGTGGGGGTGTCAACCAGCTGATCTAATGCATTGGCACTGACTAGGTCTAGGAATTTCTGGGCATTCATGTTTGAGCTACAATAGGTCTTTCACTCTATGGTTGGGTAGTTAAAGTCACCCAGGATCAGGGTAGAGGGTTGAATTTTGATAGATTTAAGTAAGTCCAGATAGGTGGAGTGGGCCTCCTGAGTTATGGTTGAGGGTCTTGAGCTAGCTATTATTTGAATAGATGTTTTGTCAACGGTTAACTGCACCTGGAGTGTCTCCTGTGCGTCATACTGTTTGACTAGCCTAGAGGTGTGCATGTCTTTGATAAATATTGAAACTCCACCTCCTTTGGCTTTGTAGCCCTCAGTTTGAGGTCTGAAAGTTTGGTAGGACAAGTAACCTGGTAAGGCTGGAGTGCCCTCCACAGCTTTGAACCAGGTTTCAGTGACTTCACAAATGTCAGCATCTTCCAGGGTGAGGAATGCTTGCAGTGAGTGCAGTTTCATGTTAAGACTCTTAGCATTTAGCACCATGACCTTTATATTTTTTAGAAGAATTTTTCATGTTGGTAATTTTGTCTTCATGACTTTCCCTAAAAAAGACACTATGGGGGAGGCAGGAGCCTTTGCCAGAAGCCTGAAGCCCAGGGGAGACAGATGAAGGCCATCTGTGGCATAGCATCGTGTTCTGTTAATCACGTCCTCCCAGGCTGTCAGGTATTGGATCCCCTTGGAATGACACCAGAAAGTAAGCCAGTTGTTAAAGTCAATCATTTTCTGTTTGTATTAAGGCATCATTCTGGGTGACGGTAGGATGCTGCTTAAAGCTAGGGATAGGCTCAGTCATTTCTCTCTTCATACAGTCCAGTGACGTCTCAAGTCATTCATACCAACATAGACTATGACAGTCATAACAGTACCTGTTGTTGAGAGACTTGAGTGTATGAGTAATATGGCAGATTGTAGCACCTGACAAGCAACTTACTGTGACTTTCTCCTTGTCTAACCTAGTGAGGGGCACATCTGTGTGCCTCACGATAGCATCTCCTATGACTAGTATGTTGGGTTTGTGGTTGGGCCTTAAAGGGTGTAATACACAGGCATGTGTATTATGGTTGGTGCTTGGTGCAGTGGGTTGTGATGTGCGTGTGTGTGCTTTTGACTCAGAGGTCTTTTTTGTTTAGGTATGTTTTTGTTGAGAACCTCCGCATATGTAGGAATGTACTGCACAGGTGTGGTTGGTGTTAGAGGTGTGGTGTTTGTGCAGACAACCTTCTCAGTGCCAGATGTACTGGCTTGTGATTGAGACAGCAAGGATTCTAGGTTCTTAATGTAATTGCATCTCTCACATATTGTGTTCCTATGTGGCAGAAAAAGAGGGTTGTCCGTGTACTTGAGGCAGTTGCTGCACTGTCTCAGGATGCCCATATCAACCAGACTAGCAGGAGAAACCACAGGAAATTGTCCGTCCATGTTTGTCAGGATCTGTGGAAGAGAGGACAAGGATGGTAGAGTGGGTAGTAGCAGAATAGAGTACCTATAGGTGTGAGTAGAGCTGTATAAAATCAACACAGTAGTTGCCAGGGAGGGTGTCAGTTACACAGGAGTGCTGGTAAGGGAAAAAAATGCAACTGAGATACCTCGCAATGGGTTAAAACAACACAATGGCTGTGCGTGGTGCACAAACAAGCGCAACACCCTGCAAGCACAAGCTTTAGATACCAGAAAAGATGGAATATCAAATTACTGCCCAATCCTGCTATCCCTTGTACTTTCAACCAATCACTTGTGCTAAGAGAACGTCAGGCAGCTCTGTTACTCTCACTAGCAGAGAAGACAGCCCCTACCAGCATAAGATGGCTGTCAGAAGCACAGGAAACTCAACAAGCAAAAGAACCAGGCCTGGATACAGCAGGCCTCTGTCCAGGCTATGCTACCTGACTAGAACACAGAAACCTCACAAAAAATGCACAGAAAAGCACAAAATACTCACAAACAGAAAATACAGCTCTCAGTATGAAAAAGCAGTTTACAGTTACGTAATTCAATAAAAATGCAATTACAGCAATGAAACACTTTCTAGCAATGAAAATACAGTTAAACAGTATAAAACAATACAAAAATGCAGTGAAACAGTAAAAAAAGCTTTGTAACAGTGCAAAATGTAGTAGATTAGCTGTATAGCACAAATGTAAGCGTTAAGCTGTGCAATTAAATTAAATAATTATAAAAAAACGTATTCTGCTCTTGGAGCCTCTGGGAATTTCTGCTGTGTCACAGTGATGAATCACAACTACTCAGCCTGGTAATAACAAGGCTAGCATACTAGAGAGGATATTAATGTCAGCTTTTATCAGTGGTATTAGACTAGAGTTTGCTGTGTGATTTTGCCAGCCTTGAGTATAATCATAATCAGGGCTTTTCTCACTGATTCCGGTGGAGTAACCTTGACCAGGGCTTCCGGGTACTAATTCACTGTTAAAAGCTTTAAAAATCTGTCATCTACGCATGGGCTGTAGGGGCTGCTGTCACTTTTGAGCAGACTAAACTTCCATTGTAAATTCCAGGGCAATCAGGGTTTCACTCTGACCTTTGCATAACGGAGAGGAATCTACTATGTTAAAGAAGAACTTGCATGTGACATTTCAGCAGCTGATAATAATGTTCTTCAGTCCATGTTTTTTTTAACTCTTGTAGCATACTTTCTGGTTATCTTTTTTCTAGATTAGTTCTTCAGTCCATGCTTTTTGACTCTCATATCATTCTTTCTGGTCATCTTTCTCCTAGACTGATTCTTCAATCCATGCTTTTTTTGAAGTCATAGTAAAGTTTATTGTCGATCAGATGTACTCGGCAGTGTCAGCTGATCAAAATTTGGCTGCTTGGTCTCAGTGCAAGACATATCACAACATATAGAGGGACAGTAAGAGAGATTCTCATAGAGTAATAATTAGGATACTTGACAACACATAAATTTACCACATATTGGACAATAAGACATTAGACAATATTGTACTAGTAGGTATTGCACAGACTAGGAATTCCCTTTGTGATTTGCTTTGAATATTGCAAATAATAAATAATGTATTAAATAATACAAGACAAAAACTAATAATGCCACTGTGGAAAAAGGTACCAGTGGAAATCAACAGGTAAAATAGAACAGTCCAATAAATCCACTTGACCACCAAGGCAGATGTAAAAAGACTTCAATATACGGTAAGTGCTTTCATACCCCAGTGAGCACTTCTTCAGACCATATAAACATATTAAAATAACATCCTTTTATATACATTGCTCTATTTCAAAAGCATCTATCACATAAAAACATCAATAAAATCACTTAAATAGTCTCCGAAATTACAACTTCCACATGCTGATGTATAGCCAGCTCGTTCATTAGTATGAGTGTCTAATTTGTTGTAATATAACATGCGTTTAAGATTGTTTATTCTTAAGAATAAGTTTAGGTCGTGGTCCTACAACCTGACCAATCTTTTCTTCTGTCATAAGAACTGGCCAGTTCCTTTTAATAATATCACAGAATATTCCGTGATCATTAGTATAGTGCATAGAGAAGTTGACCATATGCGGTTTGTTGTGTTGTTTATCACTAGTGCGAGGTGTATTAATATTATATTGCAAAAATGGTTGTGCACTGGTATTCCTAAGCTGGATAACTTCTTTGGCCATCTGATTAACTTCTTTACATTTATATCCTCTATCTCTAAATTCATTAGTTAATTGAGTTAAATCTTTCTCAAATACATCTTGAACACTGTCTAGCCTTGACAACAACAACAAACAGCATATGGTCAACTTCTCTATGGCTGGCTATACATCAGCATGTGGAAGTTGTAATTTCTGTGCACACATAGATATACACCCTTCCTTTATACATCCTGTCTCACATTTTGAATATTCTAGTCGTTCCACAACCAACTGTAATAGTACTTATGTGGTCTATTTGGCAACCTGTCAATCATGCTGTAGTTTCTATGTAGGTAAGACCAAGAGACAATTGAGAGATAGGATACGTGAACATCTATTTGCCATCAAGAAGTCAGATCTAGAAATGCTTTGACCACTCATGTAATGAATAGTGACCCTACACGCATGTTCAAATTCAAAGTGTTAGAACAGATAATAACTAATATGAGACTAGGAGACTCTAATAATACTCTTGAACAAAGGGAGACTAATTGGATCATCAGATTACACAGTGATGCACCACCAGGACTAAATGGTCCAGTTCCTTTAAAACCTTTTTTAAGAGGGCGGAGACTGTTTAAGTGATTTTATTGATGTTTTTATGTGATAGGTGCTTTTGAAATAGAGCAATGTATATATAAGGATGTTATTTTAATATGTTTATATGGTCTGAAGAAGTGCTCAGTGGGGCATGAAAGCGCTTACCGTATATTAAAGTCTTTTTACATCTGCCTTGGTGGTCGAGTGGATTTATTGGACTGTTCTAACGTATTAAATGATGTTTAACTCTTGTTTCAGATTTTGTGATCATCTTTCTCCAGAAAATTTTGGGAATTTTTCAGCTTGACCCCAGGCAAATATATGTGGCTCTTTACAGAGCCGTACACATTTCTTGATACTTATTCCTTTGACCTGGGGGTCCAGATAGAAGCAAATCTCAGTTCGTAGCCTCATCTCTGTATTTGTAGATTTTGCACAACTTTTTTTTGCCATCTAGTTCTTTTGTAATTCCTTCAAATGGGTTTCATCCCCACTAGACTTTAGTCCTTGACCAGTTTTGTTACCATTTTAATATCTAATTTTAGATTAGCTCTTGTTTGTGCTGATATTTCCAAATTGTCCGTTAAACTCTGTTTTGTATTCATAGTCCTAAAATTTTGTCATTTCAACATTCTGAATAAGAGTAATGGAGGTGAACCTTTATCAAACTTGTGAGAAGAGAAATATTGATAAGATTTAGAGGAAGAGATGCTAGATGGTATAGAATCCTTGTTCTGTAATAGGTTATGGGACAGGACTGACCTACCAATATAAGTCTGATGTACCTGTTAACCAGGTGAAAATATACTCTTTGAATGAAAGAAATGGTACTCTCATATACTGCCTATGTATCAGAGCAAGAGAGTGTTGCATTTTAATCCAACCTGTACCACGATGCTGCTCACGTGCAGGACAAATTAAGGCCAATACTATATATTACATATATCTTGCTATTAATGTGGAGGGAATCAGTGTTGCACATTTGCACAAGCTTAACGTTGTTTAGTAGTCAGGATACACATCTAGGGCAATATCGGTTTTGAATGTAAACATCATGTAGTATAAATTTCTCCAGTGGCATCTATACTATACCCATAATCCACCATTCTTTGGGATTCCCAACTTTCTTCATTAGCCTCCATACCAAGGACTTGTGAATCACAATATCTGTCACCTTCTGCAGTTTAGACATAACTAGCCTGCTCTATCCTTGCCACTTGGACTTAAATCTTTTAGTAAAAAAAATCTGGGCAAATCCTACAATAAGGGGGGGACAAAGGTCCCAAATATGGACAGATTATAAACATTGAGCTTGCAAAGTTACATTTACTAGAATAACAGATTTTGTGTCAGCATGTATTTTCTGAAGGATATGAAGTCTGAAACTCAAATGTGTGTCACTATTTAGTGACTTCAGTCCTCAGAGATTTGCCAGAAAACCTCAGGTGAAAGGTACAATCTGCTGTTATTGATGAAGGCCTAGGTTACATGTGAGCTATACTCAGTACAAGAATGAGAAAGTAGCACTAGGCAGGAATAGGAAGCATAATGCAGCTGTGGTTAAGAGAACTACAGTATAGCAAAAATAAGATAAAAATTTAATGTGCAGTGCACAACCTACTGTGGCTAATCTTACCTCTGTCTTATTGACTGTCATGGCATGTTAAACTAAATTCACTGCTGTATAGACTATCATGGCACATCAAACAAAATGCAATAGTAATGCATTTTCTTTTCTCCTTTTGCATTGAGCCTGCATCCCTTGTTGCTCATATATGAGACCTCTGCTCCAATGTTCCTGGTGTCTAAATATGCTACCAGAAGTTCTTTCAGACTTTGCGACAAGGGAGTAAATGTGTTCTGCATTCCTTTGAATTGGCACAATCTTGGATGTGTTATATAAAGAGATCAGGAGCTCCCATTTCAGGGGTGTGCTGTGTGACACTGCCCCTTACAAAAACACTTTGGAACTATCTTTTTAACTCATAATTATTTTCAGTCAGGCAAGCAGGGTGCAGTGCAGTTGGTAATGTATCATTTGGTACTTTTTTCAGTAGTAACATCAAGCAGACACAATAGCATAATGCTTGTTTGCTTGCAGGAGAAATAGTTCATGTAAGATTCACCCTAGAAATGTGCTGGTGACTTTCCAGATATTAAAAGCTTGTTTTAGGCCCAGAGATGCAATTCAGATCAGTTAAAGTAGTTAGTTAGTTAACTGAGAATAGATACAAAACACCTTAGTCAAATTTAGATGCAGGCAGGTAGCAGGAATGAGGGGTAGAAGTTGGGAAGACTTAGTGTCTCAAGATCATTATAAAAAGAAAATGTTAAAAAAAAACAGAGGTAAATAGTTTGTCACTGTCAGAAATGTGGAGATTTAAACATTTTTAATGCAACGCACTGAACGATTTACTCTACCTAACCTACTTGGCAGTACTACAGAAAACTAGTACAACATTCTTGATTATTTAAAATGTTGGCATTGTATAATTAGAACTAGTACATTTTCTGGGTCTAGCTGTAGACATGGATCTTGCCTAACAGAGACAAAAAGTGCATGCATGAAAAAGAAGAAACCGCCTAAAACTTAATAAAATGCTCTTGGCGTTTTGTACAAAAGACTGAAGGATTTTCAGTGCTCGCTGTAAGAGCAGAAAGTGTGTAGAAGTGAAGCCCGCTGCCCGGGGGGGGGGGGGGGTGTTCTGTCTGCAAACTCCATAGCAGGTATTTTATTTTATCTTGGCCATATTCTTCTTCTAAAAAAAATGTTCCTAAGCATATAAAGCATGAGCATCCAAACAGTTCAGTCTTACTATTGTCTGTTTTGCAGCACCCCTACGGTATCATTCTCCCTGGTAAGATCCGACCATAAAGAGCCAAACAAAAAAACTTCTCCATAGCTGATTACAACCTCCTGAGGGATGGTATAAACAGCTTCACAGCCCCTTCCCTCACTATAGGAACTGGCACCAATGTCCAAATCTACACTGAAGTACTATACGAGCACTTATATAGATGCATGGAATCAGAAATGCCTGACAGGACAAAATCATTCCTCCGCAAGGAAGAGTAAACCTGTCTGGTGGACATCTACAATAAATCAACTATATAACAAAAGGAAAAAATTGCTGTCCAGGACCAAGAAGGAGCAGTTGCCCAACTGGAAGCAATCTCTCCTTAGCCTGAACAAGCAAATAAGAGCACTAGTGAAATCCTCTAAAGCCAACTTTGAGTCCAAATTGGCCACATTTACTAGAGACAGTCATAAGGCCTTCTTCACATATGTCCGCAATCTCAAAGGAAGCACCCAGATCTGTTCAGAACTGGTGGGCAAGGGCACCATATACACAAATGCTGTATATAATAGCCAATCTACTGGCTGACAGATTGAGTGAAAACTTCTCCCCTCTGTCCCCCCATCATTAAATCAGGACATCCCCAGTACCTGCCCCCCACCCCTTATGTCTATGGAACAGGTCCTCACTGCCCTTTCAAAGGCAAAAACACAGGCTCCATGAGACCCTATAACATCCCAGACTCCATCCTACATGAACTCAGGCATGAACTTGCAGCACCATTAGGCACCCTATTAAACCAAAGCCTGAGTACTGGCTTTGTCCCAGCCGAGTGGAGGACAGCCAATGTCATCCCTTTCACAAGGGTGGAGTGTCCACTGATCCTGGAAATTATAGACCCATCAGCCTAACTAGCCTGATCGGCAAGCCCATGGAACAAATTATCATGGACCTCATTAACAGGGGACATTGGCAACCTCCAAAAAATCGACCCCACACAGTTTGGTTTGTCAAGGGGAGGTCATGTCTGTTAAATCTGGTTAACTTCTTTGAGATAGTCACCAAAGCCATGGATGTGGGGAAGACAGTGCACACTGCCACACTATTCCCCACTTGGGCATAGTAGATAAACTCTCTCAAGTAGGCATCAATTTCTATGTTACCAGATGGGTAGCAAACTCGCTCACTGATAGAACACATCTAATCAATATAGGGGAAGTCACCTCAAGCAGTAGACTCGTAATGAACAGCGTACGCCAGGGGTCGGTCTTGGGGCCTCTGTTATTCAGGATATACTTCTCTGAGGTGCAGGCCAAAACCAGTGGTCTCTGGCTGACCAAGATTTTAGATGACTGCAAGCTATTCACAGTTATCAGTTCCCCAAGTGAGGTGGACGTCCTCCAAGAGGGTCTTACCCAAACAAATGGCTGGTGCCAGAAACATGGCCTCAAGCTGAGTGCCAAAAATGCATCATCTTCCCCTTTGGGGAGAGTGACATCCCCACATATTATCACATTAATAACATCCAAAGTACACAATCAGTAGTGAGGGATTTGGGCACCCAGGTTGATAGGAACCTGACTTTTGACCACCACGTTGCTTCCGTTGTACGAAAACTTTCTACATGGCCCACCTCATAAGTAAGGGTATCTCATCCAGGGACAAAGAGGTCATAACATCCCCTGTATTCTTCCCTTATAAGGCCAGTTATTGAGTACAACGTCCCCTTTGGCATGTGCTTTGGCACATGCAGCAGCTGGAGAGACCACAGAGGTTCTTCACCAGGAGAATCCAGGGCCTCAAACACCTACCCTACACAGGTAGATTAAAAGCCCTGTCCTTCTACTTAGTTACATAGAGACTCCTCAGAGGTGACCTCTGGCATACAAAGCAATCTCAGACCTTGCCTTGATGGGACTGCTGCACATCCGCAAGTAAAGCTGCACTCGAGCAACCCATACGCGCGACCTCAACCTGGTCTGTGATATCAATAGGACTTGTTGGCGGGACAGATTTGTGTCCCAGAGACTCCCCCATATGTGGAATAGACTCCCTCTCCATGTCAAGCAGGGTACCTCATTATACCTTTTTTAAGTGCAACCTAGATAACTGGGTGAGAAACAGAAAATACACCCCTGGGATTCCACCTGTGTCTCTGCTGGACAAGGGCTTTGGGTGCTGACTTGTCTAAACATGGGCTAAACTCTTGGCTGGGCTTATAAGGGCCTCAGGGGCAATAACCTGGTAACCTCGTATGATCCCTTTGAACTCATTATATAGTTATTCTTTGTATAGCTAAGAATGGAAACTTTTGTCCTTGGGGGTTAGAAAAGTTTTTATGTCTGAACGTTTGTTCATTTTCAGGGTTGAATACTCTGACTTCTTGGTGTGGGTGCTATAATACTGTTACACTTCTGCAATATATTTGCTGTGATTTGAAGTTGTCAAGAAAGGCCTGAGTTTCATCCCATATGTCAAAAGTGGTTTGCTTTACAAGCTTTGTTGATGTTTTCGTTGTATCTTAGCTGGTAAGTGGACTAAACCACAGCAGTCAAAAAGCAAAATAGCTACACATTTCTACAAAAGGAAAATAAAAATTGTTAATGTTATTGTGCAGTAACAAGTGAACCAAGTTCAGTGAAGTTCAGTGTCAAATACAAAGGCAATTAAATTAAGGAAAATATACAGAGCATGATACAGACACCTACAAAAACTCCACAATACCATTTCAAAATGTGGTTTATAAACTGATGGAAAACAATACTGCAGACAATAACTGGAGGACAGATCCAAATGTCAAGATAATTAGCTCAAGCCCAAGGGCAATAAGGTTTGCACTAGGTTTAACTTGCAAGAATCTTGGTAGTAAATGCAAATTTCAAAGTTTCTGTTACAAGATTTGAGAATACATAATTCTAAGAATAATTTTAAGAAAATTATACCTAAACTTAGGACTTGGATATGAATTGATACCTTATATTATCAAGCTAAGAAAAGATAATGGACAGTATTCATAGACTTTGAGCTTAGGTGTAGCAGGATTTTGTGGTGGCTGTGCCTCAGACCAGCTCAGATGTCATTCATAAACATTGACGTGCTTAGATGCAGCAGATTTCATATGTTAAATATGAACTTATGCAGATGAGGCTATAGAGATATGTAAATGAGGACTGACTGATATTTCTGCAACTATTTTATGTAAGTAAGGCAGTTTTCCCTCAAATGTACAATTCATAGTCACTTTTTATGTATTTCAGTGCCGTGCAGAAAAGCATTATAATAGGTGAAGTTGCACCCTACCAATCTACTTTGCAATTGGCAGAGATGCTTAATGTAACTTCTAGCTTGTCAATTTCCTGGTGTGAACTGCTTGTCTTGGCTAACGTACTGGCCCAGAAGGTGCAGATATAGGGAAAGACTCTGCCATTTTATCAGGGGTGCAGTGGTATCGCGTTTTGTATTGTCTCCTTATAGCAAGAGGTTCTCCGGTTCAATTCTTGGCTAGAATACCTTCTGTGCAGAGTCTGCATGTCCTCCCTGTGTTCTCGTGGGTTTCCTCCGGGTGCTCCGTTTCCTCCCACATTCCAAAGACATGCCTGGAGTGTTTCTCCCCGGCCTCCAGTGAAAATGGGCTCTGTCCCAGTAGGACTTTCCCAGTAAACACATGTTAAATAAATAAATAAAATTTTAACTTTGCTGACCAAGAAATTTGTGATGGATTTAGTGGACAGGGATATACTGCAGGCTTTAGTAAGTTTGTATGGCCCTCAGGTGAGGACTTGGGAGATGCATGGTCTTTCTGTACCTTTTCATACCAGAATTTGTTTAACTCTCACTGTACTTGCCACAGGGATTTTCCAGAGAAAAAATGGGGATATGTAGGTTGTTTCTCAGACTTCTGCCTTGAGGAAACTTCAGCAGTTCCTGAACATACTCTTGTCACATTTGGATCAGTATATTTACCTGCCTGTGTTGCCTCAGGACATTGCCCAAACCATGTATGCCTTCTACAAGATGGCACATTTTCCTGAGGTGCTTGGTATGATAGTTTGCATACACATGGCCATTAGGGCCCATTCTGCACGACAGGGCATGTGGTACTGAAACAGGAAAGGCTACCTAACATTGCAGGTAGTGAGTGATGCATGGTGGTGCATCACCAACATTTCAGCCCAGCATCTTGACAGTGCAAGTATGATTCTCACATCTGGCACACAAGCTCATTCTACCACCTCTTCCGATATGGGAAGATACCCACTGGTCACCTTGTTGGTAAGTACAATTTTTTTCTTCTATTTATAGCAGTGCCTGTAGGTATACTTTGGAAGATATATTTATTTTTTTGTTTGTATTTGTTGAGCACTGATCTCCATTGACCTTCTTCAGGCTCAGCCCAGGAGCGCTGCCTGGTTAAGTGATTTGTTCAGAGTTGCACAGTTATGCAGTGGTGTTTGAGGGAATCAAAACCTAGACCACAGGAAACAGCTCATTAACAGTTCCTGAATCCTTTGTGCCAGTGCAAGACAATTTACTTCCCTAATTGAGTGTCTCACCCTCCACCTGTCCAATATCTGAGGGTTGAGTAGAATGGGTTAGCATAGGCCTACTGTCTGTGTCCGATGGAATTATAGGAGATGATTGAATGTCAACCTCATTGTCAGATTCAACCTCTGCACCCCCCCCAACTGTGCCACTCATGTTCGAGTGTTTCACTGTTGCAGTCATCACATTTGGGTTATCCCTGCCAGGGTAGCCCTCGGCTGGCCTGAATACCCGAGACATAGTATTTCTGCATCAGTTGCTGTCGCTTGAAGACTGACAGGTCATCAGTGATATAAAGGAAGGCAGCCAGCACCATCCCATCAGTCTTTCTTGCCATGGAGCCTGAAGCAGAAGCAGTTTGCACGAGTGCTGGTCGGCCACTACCTGAGTTTCGTTTCCAAATTGAAGTTGAAGTCTTCAAAAGTGGAGTACCCCGTTGGGGATCCTTTTTTCTTGCACTAACCAATGTCAGAAAAAGTTAATAATTGTCTTGCCTGTGGAAAGCAAATACCACACCGGGACTTCCACTCTTACTGCATCACTTGTCTAGGCCCAGACCAGGACGTGCCTCATTGTCAGTTCTGTGCTTTGTTTAATGCCAGAACTATTCATCATTGGGCCCTTATTATAGCCAGATATTTCCAATTACAGTCCTCAAATTTCAATATAGCCTTGGTAAGACATCCGACAGCAGATCTACCGAAAAAACATGAAGATAAAGACAGAGACTGCACAGGATCAAACCTTCCAATGAAGCTACTGTCAAGCTGGTCGTCAGTCTTCCGGAATTAAGTGAGGCGCTTTCACAGCCCCTGTTACCCGCTTCAGTTAATTCGCAGTCTGCTACCGGGACTCTTTCGGAGTCTAGTATGCTGCAGACCTCTTCTTCATCTAAGTATCCTGCGGTTGTCTCTACCTTGGATGGGTCTGGAGCCGCTGTGCAGGCACCAGCTTCTGAGGAATTCCTTTGCAACACCAAATCCAGACATAAACCAATGCCTTCTTTCACGGCTACCGTTCTTTCTAAAACAACCAAGTTTCTTAGGCCCAGGGGTTGACCCACCCCAAAGAAACTGACTAACAGCCATTCTCTGGTGCCTGTTCCCTTGCCTCAGTCACAAATGCTTAAAATGGAAGAGGACCTTATCATGCTGATTAGAGGAAGCCAAGCCACTCCCTCAAAAAGAAAAAGAGACCTGTCTCCAGTAGTTTGTCTGAACAAGAGTCAGATGAATCCGATGCATCTCACTATGAAGATTCTGATGCAGAGGAATCTATTCCTTCAGCCTCTCACCCAGGGGATTTTTCCTTTGGGGAAACCCTGTATACTTTAAGGCAGCATTTCAAATGGAAGATTCAAGACTAACCACAGTCTAATAAGAGACTCAGAGAGTTCCTGGATCTTCCACAGCACAGGACCTTAGTCATCCCCCCAGTCCTAGATGTGGTGGATGATGTCTTCCTTGAATTCAGCTTGACTCCAGACACCCTCTCTCCTGCTCCCAGAAAACCAGACTGGTACTACAGAGTCCCTGATTCTCACAAATATCCTTTTAAAAACCTAATAGTGAACCCTGATGTCATTACTCAGGCCCAAAAGGGGTTAAAGCTACTTTAGCTAAGGATCCCACCCCCCCTAGACAGGGGTTCCAGAGCACTGGACAGTTGGGGTAAAAAAAGTATACACCTTAGCTACTGTTGCTATCAGAGCTCTAAATTGTCATTTGCATATGCTTAAATATCAGCAGCATACCTTGGAACTCCCTAAACAAAAAATGTCTTCCTTTCCTGCATGGGCAGAATCTAAAGATTTACAGGAGTTAATGCACTGTGCTGGTCAAGTAACTAAACACACTTTACGTTGCAGTTTTTGCACCCTAAAAGCTTCTTGCAGGGCAGCAGACACTGGATTTGTCATTAGAAGACATGCATGGCTTAAGGAACAACCCCTGCCAGACCATGTCAAATCAGAATTGTTGGATGCACCCTTGCACAAAGATAATTTATTTGATACTAAATCAGAAGATGGATTAAAAAAGATGGAAGAAAAAGCAAAATCTATGCAGACTCTAAAATATTTCCTACAGGTACAGCCCCTTAGGTTCAGCAGGCATTTTCTTTCCAAGCACTGGTCCTTTCCTGCACCTAGTAAAGATGGCCAGCCTAGGCCCCGTGGAAACAGACCTCCAAGACAGCAGTCCCAGGGGTTGCAGAGATCTAAGCAGTGGACTGCCTCCACCTCAAAACCAGGGAGTTCTAAGCCACCCCCTTATGGTAAGAACTTACAATGACTCACCCCCTCCCAAACTTGCCTCTGCCAACCATCACATACCCCTTGGAGGCAAGCTCTCCTTTCACTCAAGCACCTGAGCCACCATTAGCAAGGACCAATGGGTTCTGAACATTGTGTCTCAGGGGTACCAATTCTCCTTCCACACCCTTACAGCCCCAAAATGGTTCCCAGATCTACCACCAAATCAGTGGGCAGAGTCTCAAAAGCAAATCCATACCCTGCACTCCTTGGGAGAAGTGGAACACGTTCCTGCAGAGCAGATAGGCCAAGGCTTCTACTCCAGACTTTTTCTGGTACCCAGAAAATATGGCACCCCATCCTCGATCTATCCATTCTAAACACCTTCCTGGTGATCCCAAAATTCAAAATGCTCACCCTCCAGTAGCTGCTACCCATGCTCTCCAGGGACGCTTGGCTAGCCACCCTGGACCTTAAAGAGGCCTACCTCCACATTCCCATCAGGGAGTCCTGCAGAA